>NW_024116489.1:0-7863 GCF_003073215.2 Triticum urartu
CATTGCCAGGCGAATGTGCAACAGCACTATATGTAGAGATGTGTAAGGTGGACAACTAGTTCTCTTGCAGTTGAGGCATCTATTTTAGTTTTCAGTAACCATTTCCTGTTGATAACTTTAGTAGCAGAGCATGGATGAGGTTCAGGTCCCTGGTATAGTGGTCTAAGAGCATCTCCAGCCGTTCCAGGGCGCATAAAAAGCGCCCCCTGAGGGCGAGCCGGCGACGCAATCGGCGCTGGGGGCGGTTTCGCGCCCAGTCGTCGCCCCTAGGCGCCGAAATTGGCCCACTTTTCAGTCCCATTTCGGCGAATAAAGGGCCCATATGGGCGACAATAGGCCCATATTCGACGTGGTTCGCCGTTGTTCGGCGTTCAATTATGCACATAAATTTTTTTATCACATATTTCATCACAAAAATATCAAATACTTCAACAAAATAGTACAACAACAAATAGTTCAATACAAATTATATAGTTCAACAAATAAAAACTCATATTTCATCACACGTCGCGCCCGGCGTCACCCTTGAGCCTCCATAGATGCTCTATCAGATCTTGCTGCAGTTGATGATGCACCTGTGGGTCTCGGATCTCCTGACGCATACTGAGATAGGCAGTCCAGGTTGCCGGTAGCTAGTGATCAACTTCGGTTAGAGGACCCTGCCTATAGTATGGTTCAGTGTCAAACACCGTGTCTTCTTGCTCGCTCTCGATGATCATGTTGTGCAAGATGACACACCAAGTCATAATCTCCCACATTTGATCTTTCGACCAGGTCTGAGCGGGGTATCGGACAACAGCAAATCGAGATTGGAGCACACCAAATGCCCTTTCGACATCCTTCCCGCAAGCCTCCTGAACCTTCGCAAACCAGGCGTTCTTGCCTCCTGGCACAGGGTTTGAGATCGTCTTCACAAATGTTGACCATCTCGGATAGATGCCATCAGCTAGATAGTACCCCTTGTTGTAGTGTCGCCCATTGATCTCGAAGTTCACCGGAGGAGAATGACCTTCAACAAGCTTGGCAAAGACAGGAGAGCACTGCAGCACGTTGATGTCATTGTGAGTTCCATGAATGCCCAAAGAAGGAGTGCCAAATCCAGAGGTCCTGTGTGGCCACCGCCTTAAGCACCACACTGCAACCGCCTTTGGCGCCTTTGTACATCCCCTGCCAAGCAAATGGGCAATTCTTCCATTTCCAATGCATGCAGTCGATGCTTCCAAGCATCCCAGGAAATCCTCTTGCTACATTCTGTGCTACGATCCGAGCAGTGTCTTCCACATTGGGTGTTCTCAAGTATTGTGGTCCAAACATTGCCACCACTGCCCGACAGAACTTGTAGAAACACTTGGGTCTCGGATCTCCTAACGCATACTGAGATAGGCAGTCCAGGTTGCCGGTAGTTGGTGATCAACTTCGGCTAGAGGACCCTGCCTGTAGTATGGTTCAGTGTCAAACACTGGGTCTTCTTGCTCGCTCTCGATGATCATGTTGTGCAAGATGACACAGCAAGTCATAATCTCCCACATTTGATCTTTCGACCAGGTCTGAGCGGGGTACCGGACAACAGCAAATCGAGATTGGAGCACACCAAATGCCCTTTCGACATCCTTCCCGCAAGCCTCCTGAACCGTCGCAAACCAGGCGTTCTTGCCTCCTGGCACAGGGTTTGAGATCGTCTTCACAAATGTTGACCATCTCGGATAGATGCCATCAGCTAGATAGTACCCCTTGTTGTAGTGTCGCCCATTGATCTCGAAGTTCACCGGAGGAGAATGACCTTCAACAAGCTTGGCAAAGACAGGAGAGCACTGCAGCACATTGATGTCATTGTGAGTTCCTGGCATACCAAAGAAGGAGTGCCAAATCCAGAGGTACTGTGTGGCCACCGCCTCAAGTACCACACTGTAACCGCCTTTGACGCCATTGTAAATCCCCTGCCAAGCAAATGGTCAATTCTTCAATTTCCAATGCATGTAGTCGATGCTTCCAAGCATCCCAGGAAATCCTCTTGCTGCATTCTGTGCTAGGATCCGAGCAGTGTCTTCCGCATTGGGTGTTCTCAAGTATTGCGGTCCAAACACTGCCACCACTGCCCGACAGAACTTGTAGAAACACTCTATGCTGGTGGACTCGGCCATGCGCCCATAGTCGTCGAGTGAATCACCGAGAGCTCCATATGCAAGCATCCTCATCGCTGTCGTGCACTTCTGGATGGAGGTGAATCCAAGGGTGCCGGTGCAATCCATCTTACACTTGAAGTAGTTTTCGAACTCCCGGATGGAATTCACAATCCTGAGGAAGAGCTTTCGGCTCATCCGATAACGGCGCCGAAATGTTTTATCTCCGTGAAGTGGAGCATCGGCGAAGTAGTCGGAGTAGAGCATCCAATAGCCTTCAAGACGATGCCGGTTATTTGCTTTCACCCGCCCCGGCGCCGAGCCACCTCGCCGCGGCTTTTCATTGCTCGCCCCCAGCTGGGCGAGGGCGGCGAGCACCATGAGATGCTCTTCTTCATGGACGCCGGCCTCGGCTTCCTCCTCCAGTAGTGTGGCGAGCACTTCCTCGTCATCCAAGTCCATCTCCGAGGCAGGCAAATCGCCGAACACCTTGAGCCCGGTGGGCGTGTCCCCGCCGCTAAACTGCCCCTCCGCGGCCGGACCAGCTGGGCGAGGGCGGCGAGCACCATGAGATGCTCTTCTTCATGGACGCCGGCCTCGGCTTCCTCCTCCAGTAGTGTGGCGAGCACTTCCTCGTCATCCAAGTCCATCTCCGAGGCAGGCAAATCGCCGAACACCTTGAGCCCGGTGGGCGTGTCCCCGCCGCTAAACTGCCCCTCCGCGGCCGGAAACGGTGGCCGGGAACGCCCCGCTGCTGGTGGAGGGGCGGTGAAGCGCTGCTATTTTTTCGGCGGGGAATGGCTATCTAGCGGTGTAGGGCGGCGGGCGGCGTTGGGATATAGCTACTGGTGGCCGAGGGCGCGAGGGGTGGGAGGCGAGTCGGGGAAGAAAACCTTGACTTTTCCCCTGACGGTGTGGGCCAGCCACGCTTTTCCCGTGCGCCGGAGCCCCAACTGCTCCCCAGTGCGCCGGGTTCGGCCTGTGACCGCCGGGCGGAAAAAGGGCCGAACCGGCGATTTTCGGCGTCTTGAGGGCGCGACTGGGCCGTTTTTTCGGCGCCGGCGCCGAAAAAGTGGCCTGGGGAGGCCTGTTGGAGGCGCGGCTGGAGATGCTCTAATCATCTTTACTACCCATCTTTGCAACGGTGGCTTACAGGTCACTGTGACGACTTGCTAGTGATGAGAGCACATTCTGCCAGTGCTGTCACAACCCATTGTGCTGATCCTATTCGAGAGAATTTTTTTTTTAAACAAAGAAGGTGGCAGGCTGCCGACCTTATATTTCAAAACAAGCCAAAGCCTGATGAAGTAACAAGTATCAATACAAGTACAGCTTGTTTGGTGCACCAAGGTGCAACATACAAGCAGGCTGAAAGAAGAAAAGAGGAAGGAAGAGGAAGAGGAAGGGAGGGGAGGGGAGGGGAGAAGGATTACATCATTCGTCTACACACTATGCAGCAGCTTTTGTCTCCAAACCTGGAGAACCTCCCTGGTGCGCTGATTTTGAGTTCTGAAACTCCAAAGACGGAGCATGTCTGCTGCATAAAGGCATGTGTATGTTACAGACCAGATTTTGGAGTTGAAGACTCTGTCATTCCTAGCATGCCACAAGGCAATAGCACAAGCCACGAAAGCCACATTCCATTTGTGCCTGAAACTGATCTGGTGTTGTGCTTGCTCCACAAAAGAAAGAACATTAGTAGCCGAGCAAGCCAGAACGTCCAGCTCCATCTTGCACAGCGTAGTAGTAAGTGATCGATTGACTCAACAGCGGGGCAACTGTCACAATGTGCAAACGGGGCAGCCTCCGACCAGCCTTTCTTTACCATGTTATCCTTAGTGTTTAGGCGGCCACGGAAAGCAAGCCATAGGAAGATTCTGTGCTTGAGGGGGATCACCACATCCCAAACCCAAGTGTGAAAAGTTGTCAAAACCCCTCGGAAGGTGAGTAGCCTGTAGAAGTATCCAGTGCAAAGCTGTCCTGAGCTCACAGAAGCAGATCGTTTGTCCTCATGCAGTAAGTTTGGAGCAATGCCCATCAACAAACCCTGCAGGGCAGCTAGCTCAATTGAGGCTGTTTGTGAGAGATTAGGGTGGAGCTGAATAGCCCATGAACCATTAGAATGTTGTGATTGTACTGAGCAAGCTGGCTGCGCCGCGAAGGAATACAGCGTCGGGAAGAGCTGGCATAAACGGCCCACTTCTAGCCATTGGTCCTTCCAGAAGGAAATCAAAAGCCCAGACCCTAGAACACATTTAGAGGAGTTGATGACCATAGGAACGAGATCTCTGAACCCTTTCCAGATGGTAGTGTCTCTGCTACTAGCACGTTGTGGAAGAACAGCCCGGCAGTAATGTGTGGCAAACCAGTTATAACATGGTATGTCCGAACCTTGTAGAACTTTGGAGACAAACTTGCACATCATAGCTTGATTGTGAGCCTGCAGCTGACGGATTCCCAACCCTCCATTGATACGAGGCAACGATACTGTATCCCAAGCCACTAGGCATTGGCCCCCCCTGACTTTGTTCTTGCCTTGCCAGAAGAAAGCACGTAAGAGACTTTCTAATTTCCCAAGAGACTCCTTGGGCCAAGCAAAGCATGACATGAAGTAGCTTGGTATACCAGTGAGAACTGAGTTGATGAGAGTCAGTCTACCCCCTAAGGATAAGAAGGTAGCTAACCAGCCTGAAAGACGACGGTCAACCTTGTGTATAATAGGCAGTAACATACCATGCGTAATTTTGTGCAGAGAGAGAGGCAGACCCAGGTAGTTGCATGGAAAGGATGAAACGGGGCAGCCTAGGATCTGGGCAATGGCCGCAGCGGTGCTGGAGTCCACAACAACAGGTACGAGAGTGCTCTTGTGGAAATTTATGGTGAGCCCAGAAAATGCAGAGAAAGCTATGAGGGCTGACTTAACAACTGCCGCCTGCTGCGTAGTGCCTTGAAAAAGGATCAGCGTGTCATCTGCGTATTGCAGAACCGGGAAGAAACTGTCCGAACCGAGTGGGTGAACCAGGGAGCCATCCTGTAACAAATGGCAGCACATTCTCTGCAGTACGTCTGCAACAATAATGAAGAGGTACGGGGATAAGGAGTCGCCTCGCCGAAACCCTCGCTTAGCTCGGATGGGAGCACCCATCTCGCCATTAAGAAGGACTTTAGAGCTGCCAGTTGACAAAAGCGTATGAATCCAACTAATCCACAACTGAGGAAAACCTCTGGCTTCAAGTACTTTGTGTAAACAGGACCAACTGACACTGTCAAAAGCTTTATGGAAGTCCAACTTCAGAGCAATGACCGGCAATTTCCGTTTGTATGCATATTGGATCATTTCGGCAGCCAGGGTAAAATTTTCTATGATCGATCTGCTCCGCAAGAAGCCAGACTGGAGGGAGTGAATCAAGAGAGGGGTCCAAGTTTTCAGTCTGCATGCCAGAACCCTAGAAACCAGCTTGGGTATACTGTGTACGAGAGAAATTGGTCTGAAATCCCGCATCTCCAGGGGCGTATCCTTTTTGGGTAGCAGGGTGATGAGAGCAGAGTTAATACCAGCAATATCAACTTCAGTTTTGTGGAAATCATCAAAAAAACGGAGCAGGTCATCCTTTAGCAGCAGCTTGAAAGTCTTGTAAAACTCGTTGGTGAAACCGTCAGGTCCCGGGCTTCTGTTATTGGGTGAGCCACTGATGGCTTGCACGATTTCAGCCCAGGAAAACTGTGCCGTCAGGGCAGATAAATCAAGCGGAGTGTATAGGGAGTGTGTTCAAGGAGGGGACAGGCTGTCCCAAGATTGCTTTAAAGTACTCTGTGGCCAAACTGAGTTTTTGACCATTCTGGAAATGCTCCACCCCATTGTGCACAAGCACTTTAATCTTATTACGCCGGGCCTGACAGTTGGCTGCAGCATGAAAGAACTGAGTGCTCTCATCTCCAGAGACACACCACCGCACCTTGGCCCGGCGCCGCCAAAACGCAGTCTGCCAGAGTATCAGCTGTTCGGCCTTGGCATTGGCAAAAGCTCTTAACACTATTTCAATATCAGATAGCGACCTCTTCTCTTCAACTACATTGAGATAAGAGATGACATGCTTGTTGTTGTCCAAGAGAACCCGCAGACTAGGCTTCATACGGCCCCAATCCCGCAGGGCTGCCTGAACACGCCTCATTTTGAAGCTGATCAGTGATGCAGAAGAGTGGATTTCTCGTGTGCCTCGACCCCAAGCCTCAGTGATGATGTTTCTAGGCTCCTCCATGTCCAGCCAGTAATTTTCCATACGGAACAGCTTGCTGGCAGGTGTGTCAGTGGAGAAGGATAGAAGAACAGGCGCATGGTCTAAAGTGGTTGAGTCAATGCAAGTAGCACTTGATTATAAGAAACTGAGATTCCAAGCTGCATTGACAAGTACCCGGTCTAAGCGAACAAGAGTAGGAAGATCTCGTTTTTTAGACCAGGTAAAAAGCCTGTTGTCAATCCACACATCATCCAAACCATGCCCTCTGATCCAAGCGTTGAAGCATTCCATCAAATTCCAATTTATCTGGCCACGAGACTTCTCATGAGCATATCTGTACATGTTGAAATCGCCCAGAACCACCCAAGGGAGATCAGGCGATCCAACAACCGAACTGACTACATCAAAGAAACTTGGCCTCTCACTGTTCAGACATGGAGCATAAACCGTTGTAAGCAGGAAGGAGGTGTTCGTTGTTGTGGAGGACATTCTGACAGTAACGTGAAACTTATGCAGCGCAACCACTTGTCCCATAACCGCAGCAGGGTCCCAGGCCACCAAAACCCCGCCAGCTGTGCCGTCAGAGAGAGTGACAACATGCTCTTTGAGGTGCATAGGCAAGAAAGCTCGCAACTTGAGAGGAGAGACAGAGGAGAGCTTGGTTTCCTGCAAGCAAATAACACTAGGACAGCAAGAGGTTATAGTGTCACGGACCAACGAGCACTTGTCATCCTCACCAAGTCCACGGACATTCCAGTTCAGAATCCTCATAATGCAGTAAAGAACACACATCCAGGGACCGAGGGGCTAGGAAGCAAATACAGCATGATCATGAAAGTAAAGCAAGCGGTGCTAAGCATTGAGACATAGATGCTAGAAAAACAACATACAGACTCTAGACTGACAGACGACCAACACCCACTAACTCTGAAGAGAGACTGACTCTGACAGACTGAAACTCGAAAGACTAGACAGAACAACAGATAACTGCAGTACACTAACACAGGTAAACTCTTGATCCAAACCACTACAAGTAGCACTGCCCGAAGGCCTACAAGGAAGACGTCAGCTCTAACCATTGAAAGATTTGAAGACACATGCAGGAGAGCCAGTAGAAGCACTGGCAGAGTTGGAGGCATCGCCCGAAGAGACGGAGACGGCTCTGTCCTTAGCTTGTTCCAGGATGGCATTGGCGTTGAGGTCGCAACACTGAGCGATCTGCTTCAGCTTGCCCCGAGTGAGCGGTGACGGTGTGTTCATAAGTGGTAGCTCGAGGAGTTCTGACACGGCCACTGTCTTGACTTTCTTGCGGCGCCAAGAAGAACCGGAGCGGCGGGGCGGTCCCCAACTGGAGTCGGATCCTGTTGCCACCGCCTTCCTCTTAGCAGCCCGCTCGACAGATCCCACGCGCACCCCGTCGTAGGCGCGCCTGATGCGTGGACTGCGCCTCGGCGAAGCGGTGAGCACTGGCGGTGGCGCTTCCTCCTCCTCCGCCGGCTGGCCAA
>NW_024116490.1:0-12791 GCF_003073215.2 Triticum urartu
GGGGGGCGGGGGGGGAGCCGTGAACTGTAGGGATGGCTATCGTCGCCGGCGTTCGTGGCGCGGGTCGTGCGTCTATCACCGTCGGCCAGGGCAGAGGGGATGTGTTCCTTCATGGCCAACCGAGCAGATCCGGAGGCAAAGATCATGGCAATGGCAGTGCGGCCATCCCCGTCGACCGTTCGTCAGGAGGAGGACAATCCACAGGATTCACGGATGACATCAATCGGAGCGGATATGCCACCCGCGGGGCTCGTTATGGTGGCATAAGCAGAGGCCCGGAGGTTCCATTGCCAATTCCAACACCAAAGAAAGGTGATTGCCCTTCAGATTTCAAGATGTTTTTCACTGGACCAGTTATATTTGGTATATTTTATCTCTAATTTCCTGTCCAGTGTGTACTCATTTTGCTTTGCATCAAATGTTATCCAAATTACATGCAAAATCATTACATTGCTTCTGTATTTTTTATTTAAGGTAATGCAAATGATGTAACAAATATATGGTGTCATGGAAAATCGTTGGAAGGAAATGCATGGTCTTGTTCTTATTGTGGGGCTGTTAAACTTGGTGGGGGTGCAACCCGATTCAAGCAGCATCTAGCAGGACTGGGCCCTGAGTGTTACTCTTGCCTGAGTGCGCCTCATCATGTAGTTGCTGTTTTTCGGAAAGGCATTCCGGAGGGAATTGATAGGAGGAGGAAGGCCAAAGAAGGAAAGAAAAGAGTAGTAGATGAGGTCAACCATCTGAACAATCTAGGTACATCAATACATATTGATTGTGAAGATGAGGACGATGAGATACTACGACAGAGCCTACAGAATTCATTACATGAAGATCATGGGAGAACTAGTGGTGTTAGAGGAACTGTAGGCAGCTCAGGGGGTGTCAAAGGGAGCAGCTCAGGTGGTGTCAAAGACTTCTTTGATGTTGATTTGGCATATAGCAGGACTAGGCCACAGCAGACAATGGAGGTGTGTATTAACAAGACGGAATATGAATCAAGGATTGAGAAGGCTTGGGCCAAATGGTTTCACGCTAATGACATCACTGGGCACAAAGCCAATTGTCCATATTTTGTAGGAGCCGTGAAATTGACTCAAGACCTTGGCAAAGGGGTGCCTGCCCCTAAAGGGATAGATATTGATGGAATTTATTTGAATTCCAACTATGAAGAATTGCAGCAGTATGTGGCCAAGTTCAAAGACGATTGGCCCACCTATGGTGTTACTATCATGTCAGATTCGTGGACCGGCCCTTCTCGGATGAGCATTATAAACTTTATGGTGTTCTCCAACGGGCGTATGTATTTCCACAAATCTGTTAATGCCACTGGACACATGCAAAATTCTAAGTTTGTTTATGAGCACATTAAAGAAGTGATCGAAGAGATAGGGCAGGAACATGTCGTCCAGCTTGTGACCGACAATGGCTCTAACTTCAAGAAAGCATGTCTTGATCTTGTTGTCGATTTCCCACACATCACATGGCAGCCATGTGCGGCTCACACAATTAACCTCATGTTAAAGGAGATGGGATGTTTTCCTGAGATTAACACAGTGGTCAACAGTTGTAAGAGAATCTGTAGATTCATGTACAATCATTCAACTTTGCATGCTGAAATGCAGAAGCACATAGGTGGAGAGTTGGTGCGACCGAATGCAACAAGGTTTGGAACAAACTTTATGTTCCTAGAAAGCTTTTGGGATAAGCAAGAGAAATTCAAGGTGTGGATGACATCTCCCGAGTGGAAAAATAGTTCATGGAGTTCCGAGGTTGATTATGACTACACATATGATTGTTTGACAAGTAGGAAATGGTGGGATGACGTGAAGATGGTGTTAGATGTAATCGGCCCAATATATACAATACTTCGATATGCTGATTCACAGAAGCTTGGGTCACTTTCTGGATTTATGAAAAGGATGATGCAGGCTAGGCATCACTTGAGTTCTTCTTTTCCTGAAGTCACTTGACCAGTTATATTTGGTATATTTTATCTCTAATTTCCTGTCCAGTGTGTACTCATTTTGCTTTGCATCAAATGTTATCCAAATTACATGCAAAATCATTACATTGCTTCTGTATTTTTTATTTAAGGTAATGCAAATGATGTAACAAATATATGGTGTCATGGAAAATCGTTGGAAGGAAATGCATGGTCTTGTTCTTATTGTGGGGCTGTTAAACTTGGTGGGGGTGCAACCCGATTCAAGCAGCATCTAGCAGGACTGGGCCCTGAGTGTTACTCTTGCCTGAGTGCGCCTCATCATGTAGTTGCTGTTTTTCGGAAAGGCATTCCGGAGGGAATTGATAGGAGGAGGAAGGCCAAAGAAGGAAAGAAAAGAGTAGTAGATGAGGTCAACCATCTGAACAATCTAGGTACATCAATACATATTGATTGTGAAGATGAGGACGATGAGATACTACGACAGAGCCTACAGAATTCATTACATGAAGATCATGGGAGAACTAGTGGTGTTAGAGGAACTGTAGGCAGCTCAGGGGGTGTCAAAGGGAGCAGCTCAGGGGGTGTCAAAGGGAGCAGCTCAGGTGGTGTCAAAGACTTCTTTGATGTTGATTTGGCATATAGCAGGACTAGGCCGCAGCAGACAATGGAGGTGTGTATTAACAAGGCGGAATATGAATCAAGGATTGGGAAGGCTTGGGCCAAATGGTTTCACGCTAATGACATCCCTGGGCACAAAGCCAATTGTCCATATTTTGTAGGACCCGTGAAATTGACTCAAGACCTTGGCAAAGGGGTGCCTGCCCCTAAAGGGATAGATATTGATGGAATTTATTTGAATTCCAACTATGAAGAATTGCAGCAGTATGTGGCCAAGTTCAAAGACGATTGGCCCACCTATGGTGTTACTATCATGTCAGATTCGTGGACCGGCCCTTCTCGGATGAGCATTATAAACTTTATGGTGTTCTCCAACGGGCGTATGTATTTCCACAAATCTGTTAATGCCACTGGACACATGCAAAATTCTAAGTTTGTTTATGAGCACATTAAAGAAGTGATCGAAGAGATAGGGCAGGAACATGTCGTCCAGCTTGTGACCGACAATGGCTCTAACTTCAAGAAAGCATGTCTTGATCTTGTTGTCGATTTCCCACACATCACATGGCAGCCATGTGCGGCTCACACAATTAACCTCATGTTAAAGGAGATGGGATGTTTTCCTGAGATTAATACAGTGGTCAACAGTTGTAAGAGAATCTGTAGATTCATGCACAATCATTCAACTTTGCATGCTGAAATGCAGAAGCACATAGGTGGAGAGTTGGTGCGACCGAATGCAACAAGGTTTGGAACAAACTTTATGTTCCTAGAAAGCTTTTGGGATAAGCAAGAGAAATTCAAGGTGTGGATGACATCTCCCGAGTGGAAAAATAGTTCATGGAGTTCCGAGGTTGATTATGACTACACATATGATTGTTTGACAAGTAGGAAATGGTGGGATGACGTGAAGATGGTGTTAGATGTAATCGGCCCAATATATACAATACTTCGATATGCTGATTCACAGAAGCTTGGGTCACTTTCTGGATTTATGAAAAGGATGATGCAGGCTAGGCATCACTTGAGTTCTTCTTTTCCTGAAGAATCTCTAGACCAACAGAAGTACCTAAAGGTGGTCGACAAAAGGGTCGAGCATTTATACCAAAATACATTGATGGTTGCAGGTAATAGTTCTTGCTGCCATACTGATGTTATTCTTGCTGCCATAGTACTGCTATTCCTGCTATCGTAGTATTCTCGCTGCCATATAGTGCTATACAACATGCTAATTATTCTTATTTCTATCGTACTTATATTGTCGCTGCCACAAAGTTCTTGATGCCCTGCTATTTTTGCTTGCTGCCGCGGTAATAGTTCTTGCTCCATAGTTTTGTTATTCCTGCTATCTAATGATATTGATTTGTTATCGTATATGTTAATATTTTTTGTTTATAAAATTCGTCAAAGTTTACAAAGCTTGACTTTGATCAAAGCTAATACGCGAACTAAATAAAAATGGAGGGAGTACATAACATGCTAATTATTCTTATTGCTATCATACTTATATTGTCGCTGCCATCAAGTTTGTGTGCCCTGCTATCTTTCCTTGCTGCCATGGTAATAGTTCTTGCTAGTATTGTACCTGTCATAGTATTGTCACCATCTAATTCTTGCTGCCGTGCTATCTTTCCATTCTAAAGCCGGTGTTCTTGACCCGGAAGGACACTACAAGTATAACTTTGGAACAAGTCTATCACACAAGAGGGCACTCAACGCAGCACTTAGGAAGTTGGCTAGTCCTTCGGAGTTCATTAAAATGATTCCTGAAATTGACATGTATACATTGATTACGAGTCGAGGGACTAGTCGAGACTAGTCACTAGACTAGTCTATGAGTCGCATTCTGTGTGTCGACTAGAAATCTCGTGTAGACTAGTTCGTCGAGTCGAGGAGTCGCACGACTGTCGTAGACTAGTCGTGCACCTTGAGTCGTTCGACTCAATTTTTTTAGGGATTGGGAGGGGATAAGTGAGCCAGCCACCCTGCCCCTTTCCCTCCATTGCTTATGCTCTTCATGGATCTGCACTCCTCTGCTCTGGCCCTTTCCCTCCATTGCTTCTGCTCTCCCTAGATCTGCCCTACGGTCTCCCTCTGCTGCCTTCTGGCTACTGGATCCGCTCGTCCCTCAGGTTGCAGTAAGCAAGCAAGCATACTAGCAAAGTAATTTCTCCCTTCTCTTCTTCCCTTCTTTGATTCGATTTTTACCCCCTGCCCTCTTCTTTATTTCGTTTTGTTTGCTTCAGTTTCAAGATCCTTAGGTCTAAAGTGCAATGCCTATGCCGGAAATATCTCAAGTACTGTATTCAACAGCTGCAGCTCAGACCAATGAGCAATATGATCCATCAAAGGGTCCTGCAAGAAGCCAACTAGGAGCAAGGATCCAACATGGAAATATGATTACTGGACTAATCTGCAGGACAAATTGACGCTCCAATGCACTTTCTATAGTATATATTACATATTAATACTAGGTTTTAGTAATTGATTACTGCAAGTTGTGAACTACAGTACCATGTCGACTAGTCCAGCAGTAGTCTAGACTAGTCACGATTAGTCTATGAGTCTCAACCTTCGGACGACTCATCGACTCGTAAACGTTGCATGTATACCAATACAAGGGGGGATTTTGAAGGCATGTACCCTCGTAATGCAGCCAGCCAAGTGTCCCCAATTCAGTGGTGGGAAACATTTGGAGATAGTACACCGTTGCTTCAGAAGTACGCTATTCGGATTGTCTCTCAATGCACCTCTTCAAGCGGTTGTGAATGAAATTGGAGCACATATGCTTTGGTGCATACACTAGTGAGGAACCGTCTTGGTTTTGAACGGCTGCACAAGATGGTTTTTTGCCACTACAACCTTGGGCTGCGAATCCGCCTAATTCTTGGTGAGCCTAAAGAGAAAGAAGTTGATCCTTGCGCGTTGTTGATGAATACCTCACTCTATGACTGTGATAATGAAATCATGGGTTGGTTGGGGCCAACGGATGACTCCATGCCTTCAATGGATGAGAACAATGACTATGATGGTGATGCCTTCAATCCGGTTGTCATAGAGGTGGGAGTGGGGCAAAGAAAGAGATCTAGAGCAAGTAGGATGGAAGAGGAGGAAGAGGAGGAAGAGGAAGAAGAGGAGGAACGGGAGGAAGAGGAAGAGGAGGAAGATGAGGAAGGTGATTGCCCTTTAGTTTATATCAACACTATATGAATTTATTTATTAGGTTCAAGTGCTAACTAGTAATTTTTGTAGCTAATAATGATGTGATGCTTCCCAACAACAATGAACCTTTGCGGAAGTCTACTAGGAAGAGGAGGAAGAGGACGGTAATAATGAAGTGCTAACTTTGTTTGTTTGCTTGCTGCCACCCAAAATTTTGTTTGCTTGCTGCCATCTAATGACATGCATCCATTTATTCTATTTTGAGAACAAATACTATAGACAAATCTGCTTGCTAACAACTTGGCATTTAATTTGTTCACTTGCAGCTTGAGTCTCTGTAAGGGTTGAGGAAGGACACTTGCAGCTTGAGTCTCTGTAAGGGTTGAGGAAGGAGACTTGCAAGTCTAAAAGGAATCGAATGGCCGGTTTGTTGCTTGATGCTATGGAGTATGTAATGCACTGAATTGATGTTGTGGGGCTGCAATATGGACTGTGGACTGAATTTATTTTGTTGTGGGACTGTAATATGGACTATGGACTGAATTTATTTTGTTGTCGGACTGCCATGTGTAGCTTCATGTGAACTTTTAATCTTAAGTCTAGTTTCTAAAGTCTGAACTATGTTTCTGTTGGTCATTATGTTCCTAGATGTGTTGTTGGTCTCTGAAGTATAGTTTGTTGCTATATGTGCTGTGTAAACTTTCTTGATATGCTATATATATAGCAGGCATGCTGTCAAAAATTCAAATTTTTTAGTTTTTGGTCCCAAAAATTTGAATTCAAAATTTGAAATAAAATTTCGTCCGAAATTTTCTCGGAATTTTGCGGTAACCGTGGTAACCGCATTTCCCAGTCACCCATGAGAAAAATGACCTCCTCGGTAACCAAATTCTTGGTCCACCTTCTTCTGAGCTGAAAACATATAAAGAGCATGCATGAGTTCATTTCAATAGAAAATGTATGTGTTCGCAAGCTGAAAACAACATGAGAAATCAGCTGAGCAATGTAACATGATGACTACAAAGAAAGAAAAGGAGTTGTTGCTTGGTTAACTGATAGCTATCAGGAAACGCTTCACGCTTTGGAGGCTCTTGGACTGTATGAGTGTCAAGCATGTCAACTCTCTTCTCTGGATCAGAAAAATATTTCTGATATTTTAAAAAATGCTACTGTTCTGAACACTGAAAGAAGAGGGTTTATCAGTTAACAAATAAACAGTAGGATGTTGTTCCCTGCTACAAAATGGATTATAGAACTATGGGAAATTAATGTTCAAAGGAAAATCAAAGTAGAGACGATGGATGTGACATGTGAGACATACATCCCCATCAGAGACATACATCCCCATCAGGGAAATAAAAATGGAGCTAACGGCAAGTAATTATACACTGAAGCATAGTTGATGACAAACTGACATCCTAGTAGTGACAAACTGAAGGTCATCGAATATGCATGTAAAAGGTAATTATGTTCAGATTTGAATTCAGTAGCACAAACATAACCTCTTACAAGGAGTCGAGACAACAGTTGCTGTGCATGCATGAAAGTTAGTCCGAAGACAATGGTCAGAAATGAGATGGAATCAAACAAATCAAACAAGCCAATGAGGGGGTACCTTGATTGTTCATAAGTTATCAGCAACAAGTGGAAACGAGTAACAGCTCCTGTTAGAGACAGAGAAATAAACATCGTCAGAAACACAGACTGAATACAGTGTAAATAACCTAGGGAGATCTAACTGAAGAGGTACATACACCCATGAAAGCATGACATTTCATGGAGACGACCTGAGCGATCATCCTCGCCGGCTGACACCCATGAAAGCATGGCGTTTCATGGCGATGAACAGCTGAGGTGACAAGCCGGTCTTCAGCGCAGATCATCCTCACTGTCAAAAGTAGAAGAGAAGAGAAACAGATTGTAAGTTTACCATAAACATCATGTGCTGACAGCTGCAGCTACTGAAGGGAAGAGAAATTAAGAGCTGGCTGACCTGTCGCTCCCCGTTGTCATGACGACCTCCCTCGCTGCTGCAGTTGCTTCCTCCACTTGCACTGCTGTAGTGGAGCCTTCGGCAGCGTCACCCAGGTCGTGGTACCTCCGGTCCTCCTGCAGTCGCAGGCTCGCAGCACGGTACGGTTGGGGTGTGCGTGCACCTCACCTTGCAGCGCACCAAGCCTCGCCACTTTACCTTCCCAACCAAGTGAGATCTGCTTGAGATTTGGAAGGTGTATGATACCAGTAATCCCAGATTCCAACCTGCCTGTACGATATCTATGTTTTCCAACCTCGAATACCAACCCTGTCAGTTGCTTCAGGCCCCGAATATCAGGTCTCCTGAGACTTGGGAATGTTTCTGCTCTGAAAACCAGTCTCTTCCCAACATAAGATTCCCAATAAAGATGAAGGAGCATGAGCTTGGGCAGTGCGCCTAGTTGTTTCATGCTTATATCTCCATCCTTCAGATTGCTCGACTTTAACTGAATCTTCATCAAATTTACCAGATCCCAAACCACTCAGGCGGCAAAATTTCGTGTTTTGACCCTTTTGTGAAACAAAATCGAGATCTGACCCCAGTTTGAAAATATTTCGGGATTTGACCCTTTTGCCTACCGCCAGGTGGCCCGGCGGTAGGATCATATAGCCTACCGCCGAGAGCTGCGGCGGGAGGAAACTTTTCCACATCAGCAACGATAACGGCCGCCGTGCCCCCTCCCCCCCCCCCCCACCCACCCAGCCGCCCCCCACCACGAAGAACAGAGCAACTGCTCAAAGTCGCCCTCTCTCTTCCCCTCCACTCCCCCCCTCCGATCTTCTTCGTTTCTTGACGGATTTTGCGGATCAAGATGGCCCTGAAGAAAGAAAAGTAAGCTCTTTCAATCCCTCCAACAAGTTTTAATCAAACACCTTTCGATTCGTCACATTATTCGTTTGAAATCACTCCTATTTGAATTTTTTTTAACCCTACAATTGATTTAGGTTGATTCTAGATGTTATATTGTGTTAGATTTGAACTATATGATGGATGATGCATGTTCCTATGCTATGGCTGTGTTAAGATGAACCCTAGTTCATAATTGATTTGAATGGTTTTTTTTATATGATGGATGATGCATGTTCCTATGCTATGATGCAAGTATTGGATGCTATGATGCAAGTATTGGATGATGCAAATATTTGATATATTTGTTATATGTAGTATATGAATCCTCAAGATGAACCCTAGTTCATTTTTTTTAACATGGTGATTGCAAGTATTTGTTATATGTAGTATATGAATCCTCAAGATGCAAGTATTTGTTATATGTAGTATATGTGTTATGATGCATTGAAACCATGGTGGTTGCATCTTCATAAAAGTATTTTATTTAGTTTTTGATATATGTATTGTATTTAGTTAATAATAATCTTGGTATATGATTATTTAAAGATTGAACTCATAGGTTCAATTTTTGTTATGCATCGATGTGTTTCGTAGTTAATGTTGAACTCTAGTTCATGTTGAAAAATCTTTTGATGTGCTTATGCAATTCTTTTAGGAGGCCACCTCTTGCGGACGACATCGGCACAAAGTACACAATGCTTGACCCTAGGTTCGACAAGCGTCACCATGCCCGTTTCATTGAGAATGGAGTGATAATTAGCATTTTAAACCAAATCTTTCGAATTGATGAAAACAAGTTGCTAACTATTATGTCCATGCTAATTATGCTTTGGTTATTGATTTTCACAGATGCTGCCGCCAATGCAGATGGAGTACAACCCCTAATCCCCACCCACCCAGCCGCCTTCTTCTTCCTCTCGCCCATTTTCTCATCTCCTCCACTTCCCCACTCTGATCTGCTTCGTTGATTCACGGATTTTGCGTATCGAGATGGCTACGGAAAGAGGAAGGTAAGCTCCTCCAATCCCCCAATTACTTTGAGTCAATCATTCCTCTTTCTTATAGCCATATGAGGAACCCTATCTAGTTGATATGATGAACCCTAAACCTAGATGATTGCAATGTGATAAACCTAGTTGATGAACCCTAGGTTTAGTCTTTCTTATAGCAATACGAGGAACCCTATCTAGTTGATATGATGAACCCTAGAACCTAGATGAACCATGAACCTAGATGAACCCTAGAACCTAGATGAATCCTAGAACCTAGATGAACCCTAGAACCTAGATGAACCCTAGGTTTAGTCTTTCTTATAGCCACCACCACCATATGTGATGATTTATTGTGTGAATATTGTAGATATTTGTTTTGCTTGCATTAGAACAAATATTCATGTTTAATTAACTTTATCCAATCAATGCTTATATAAGGAACATGGCGCCACCACCACCACTTGATGAGGACTATGAAGATGAAGACCCACTTGAGGAAGCCATCTGTGCTCAAAGAGTGAGGCTGAGCGAACAGGAGGTGTGCAACCTATGGGACAACTTTTTGCCACGTGTTGAGTTGATTGGGGCGCCATTCGTGACCCGTCTGACAACTACCATGATCGATCGACATGAGATGGTATGCTATTAGTGTAGAATCCAAGGAATTGTTAATAGTTTAGATAATCCATACTTATTAATTGATTTGTTTTTCTTATTCAGAAATTGCCAAAGAGCCTATCTGAGAGTTGTGGCATCGAGGCTGATGAAGAAGGCTATGCTGGAATACGCCTTACCGCAAGGGGCCCCGTCACTACTTGTGCGTACGGCGTGGACACGGACGACCGCACAAATTTAAGCACAGATGGGTGAAAGAGCTTCCTCGTTGACAAGAATCTTCATGTTGGACAGACCATCCTTATTACTATCAGGAAGACCAACCATCAAGGCTTGAAGATGATGATCGTCATCGATATCATCTAAACTATATATGCGTGTGGCTGCTGATGATCGTTATGTTTGATTGCTACCTATGGATGAAACCTTTTATGTGGTCGATGACCGTTGAACTGGTTAAACTTCTTATGTTGCCTTCGTACTACGTTATGTTATTTGGTTAAACTATGTTATGTGATCAAACTATGTTATTTGGTACTTGTTTCTTAGTCCGTAATGGCAAAACTTTTTGGATGTGATCAAACTATGTTATGTCTATAAAATTGTGCTTATTGTTTCTTATGTTATGTCTTATGGCAAAAAAATTGAAGACAAAATCAAAGTAGTTAAGTTTATGATAACCTACCATCAGGGGACTCGGCGGTAGGTTTGTGTGGGCTACCGCCGTGGACGTTGGCGGTAGGTACGTAAGCAGCCGTTAACGGATTGACGGCCGTCAGGCACACCTACCGCCGAAACCTGCGGCGTAGACTGTGGAATCCTACCGCCTGAGGGTCTGGCGGTAGCAAAAGGGTCAGATCCCGAAATGCTTTCAGACTGGGGTTAGATCTCGATTTTGTTTCACAAAAGGGTCAAAACACGAAATTTGGCCCACTCAGGCATCTACCCAAGATCTCCATCCAAAGTCAGCTTCCGCAGCAGAGGGGGAGGGGCGGAAATAGACTGCAACAGCCACTTGAGTGATGCACGGCTTCTCCTAGGGGCGCAAAGGCAAAGAGAGCGGAGGGAAGTCAGCTTCTCAAGGGATGTACAGAGTATCTTGCTCTTTTGCTTGCTTGCCCCTAGTGTGACACTCAACTTTCTTAGCTTTATAAGCTCCCCGAGCTATTTAACTGCTTTCTTACTAGTCCGTTCAATATCCACAATCTCTAGTACCTCTAACTCCTTTAGGTTGCTGATCCCTTTGGGCACCCTCACACCTTCAGAGTTGGTCAAATGACCAGTCCAGGCCATCTGAATGAGCTTCAATGTGTCTGGACGCTCATTCGGACTAACTAAAGGAGTGAACAGAATAGGCATACAGAGTGCGGACATTAACCAGATCATGGGGTAAAGTAAGTATAAATTCTCTTCTATGCTAACTATGCTGCAACAGAGGCTACGAAGGCTTTGTAGTTTAGTGATCTCAGTCGGCAGTGATGTGATCAAGCTGTCTCTTATATCCAAAGTCTGCAAGCCTTGTACTTTCCCTATGGATCTTGGGAGCTTGTAAATATATGAACTGTGATAAGACATCTCAACATTGACATATTTCAAATGACGTAACAACCCTATAGTGTTGATATCTTTTTGTGTGATTTTAAAATGTGCATCATTGTAAATCCAATACTCTAAGCATTCTGAGGCTGGGTGAACAAGGTGAAGGTACCGGCTTCATGGGTCTCTCGCCGAACACGGTCAATGATCGGACATGGTTCCAATCCAAGCCTTTATTTGGGCCCCAACTGCCTTGCAGTGCTATATGACGGAAGTTATCACCTGCTATGTTGGTTACATTATCCGATGTAGACCACGCAAAATTTTCATATCTAGAAATTGAGATCATGACATCCCGAACAATATCATGAACTCGACAACTCTTGACAATTCCTTCTATGTTCACTCTTGATGGCTGAATCAAGCTTCAGTTGATTAGGTCATTAAAGTAACTATTCCCAACATCCTCAACACTCACCCCACTCCTGGCAATAATAAACCCCTCGGCTATCCATCTTTCCACCAGACGCCTCCTTTCGATTTCAAAATCCTCGGTAAATATGCTTAAATATAGAAAACATGACTTAAGATGAGAAGGCAAGTGGTTGTAACTCAAAGTAACCATCCTCCTCATCGGTTCAAGGCTTGGGTTGCTCTCAAGCTCTGAGGGGATCTGGTCATAAATGCTTTTCCACTCACTAACCACTCTTGTGGCAAGCATGCCTTACGCGTGCCCTGGGAAATCCTGAACACCCGGGAAGAACACGAGGCAAGGGCGCTATTCCGTGGTATGAGGGGTTTTCGGACTGGAACGCCGACTACAGAACCCGTGCGACAAAGAAGATTGTGGAGGAGAAGAAGAGGAAGATGGAGGAGGAGCAGAGGAAGCTGGACTATGAATGCCTTCAAGGCCTAGAATCAGCGCATGCGGACTTGGCAGTCAAATTCTAGCGGCAGCAGGAACAAATCGACTCACTTAGCCGGCAAAGGGGGTCTCAGCAGCTGCAGCAGCTAGCGGATGATCCAGCATTGGATA
>NW_024116491.1:0-21361 GCF_003073215.2 Triticum urartu
CCCACCAATAAAACACCCCCCCCCGACGAGACGGGGGCGACTTTACACGCTGCGCAATGGAATTGTAAATTGGATGGAGCAGATCATGCATGTGACCCCCTCTCGAGTTTTACTCCTCTTTGTCCTTGGATCGAGGTCGGTCCTTGCTGCTGAGCAGGCAGCCCCACCACATGCAAATGCAACTGACGCCCATTTGCCGGGCGCTTCAAAATCCGGGGAGATGAGGCCCAGGATAGCCAGTGCGCCTGCCACAAATGCCATTCCACTCGCAGCTCGATCCGGATGAGCTGGCGCTGTCAGTTCATACGGATTCCGTCTCATCAATTTCACCGGGCCAGACGACTCACAAGTTCAGGACCATCTCTTCTGATCTGAAAATAATTAACGGCAAGTAGACCCAAACACTAAACTCTGCAGTAAGAACCAAGGACACTAACATGCACGGATAAATAATCATCAGCGGGCAGTAAATAAGACCGTGCTGGAGCTACTTTTATCACAGCCGGAAAATTAGGGCATGCACTCTTGTGAAGCGGTGAAAGTACTTGTAGTTGCACAACTGCTGGGGGAAAGAAATGATTACCGTAGCACGGGGGAAAAGGCAACACGCATGTACCCGCGGCGCTGCATCACATGATCAATGTACTCAAGGACAGATGTTCCCAGCTCCTGGCCAGTGGCCATTGCTAAAGTGCTGTAGTATTTACACAAGAAATCACTACAATTCCTACATTGCAGCTTGTGTGAAGCTGTGATCACAGGAAATATTTCTATATCATGGAATATCTACAACCTATGTATTCTGAAGTAGCACTATATATTTCTTTATGGCAGAAGTTCTAGATCTTGAAAATGGCAGGCAATTGGGCAGAAGAGCTAACTTAGTCTTTGGTGCTAGCGGCCCTCTCCTTCTTCTGACCGCCAAGAATCCGGGAAATCTGCAGTCCTCTACTGAACGCCTGGTTGAACAGCATCCGCGTCTGGAACTCGGAGACGAAGGGGAACCATGACAGGACAGTGATTGGTGTGAACAGAAGCATCCCCATGATAACCTCGTATGCCCGCGCAAGGGCTCGGACAGATCCCCAAAGCCCTGTGACCCGGAAAAGAGGCCTGCAAGCTTGTGCAATCTGGAAGTGATAACAGAGCAACGGTAAGAAACCAACGGAAGCATATATAGATGAACAGAAGCAGGCATTCCGTTGTAGTAATAAATATATGATGAAGCAGACACAAGAAAGAGAATGGCTGACCAATAGTATTCCCCATCCGGTGGGCAAGAATGCCAGGAAGCATACAAGTATGTCTTTTATAGTCATGTGAAGCAGTACTATCAGCACGACCAAAATAGCGAAGAACGAAACGAATATCATGAACTTGATCAGACGGAAGAACAGCTGAAAGTTCGCGCCGAACCTCCGCCTTCCGACAGATATGATCTGAAAAGACGGTAGGCAATTTAGGAAAGGAATTTAGCCAACGCAACCTTCAGAAATACAATGTTGACAGGAAATCATGATGTTCCGCTATAAACATTTGTACTGACTGATCCATGTTTTATTGACAAAGCAACCATACTCTCTCACCTTCAAAATAACCAGCATCACCAAAATTACGAGCCATGAAATTAAGTAAACCTGGAAGTCACAAAATTGAAAAATGTTAAAGACCCACCCAACCACCTAGCACAGTCAAAGTCAAAACACTGCTCGCATACCACGATACTTTTGTTGTTCTTTGCGATAGTTAACTGGTAAACGAGGCCATACTGATATATGAAAAACCGAAGGGACAAAATTATCTCAAAGATGATTCCGATTGTTCCTGTATGCTTCAGATGCTCTTGCTCTATCTCCCACCAGGATTCCCAGCTCTTTTCTGGTGACACACCAATCCCACCACGATTGCTGATCCACTTATTCCAGTCCGACCAATCGTCCAAAATTTTCGCCCACTCAAACCCCGAGGGGTTGAACAGAAAGGGTGCAAAGAGCCATGTCAACACTAGGAACCACATGGAGGACGTAACAAAGATATATGCGATGGTTGAGTGGGAAGTTTGACCAAATAGTTGATAAACGATGAGCAGAGTCATCAACTCGATGCCTTTAACAAAGTGGCTGCGAGAATATAGCCTGTAGTTTTCTGCAAACTTTGCATGAAAGACAACAAATCCCCTACCGGTACTTCTGTATTGAGCACCTCCATGAAGCAACATACGTCCATAATAGTGAGTCTTGGTACCAAGTGAAAATGTAAAGAACACGGATGCCAATTGCAAGTTCATCATTATAAATTCACTTAGTGCCTTGCCAAATCCTTTTTCAAGGCCAATTTCCATCATCATGGGCAGGGCCATCAGAAAACCAAGCTGAACAAGAGACTGCGAGGCAAGAGCAACCTGAAGAGCATGATTATGTCTGAATTTCCGTTGTGTTGCAAGCCCTTCTTCAAGTCCACTAAGAGCAAGATAAAGGCGCCCATACAGAAACACATAAACTGTGAAGACTGTCAACTGAGAGGAGTAAAAGGCGTTAGAAAAAACTATAGTTCATTGTACTGATATACTCCAAATGCAAAATACAAGTCGTTGTGAACATATTGATGGCAATATCAATATAATATAAATGAGAAAAATATGCCCCTTAAGCTGTAAACAATCTCTATAGAGAGAAGTTCGTAGGCTAACAAGATTCATATTTGCATTTGGCAGAGAAACTTGTATGGATATATTCAGAACGAAGTGATCATACCAGTGTACTGAAATAAAATCCCACGGTGGTGAAGTAGCATGAAAGCATTCTGAAGAAATCGAACCGGTGCCCAAGCCGGTAGATATCACGGCTAAGGGTCTGCTCGCCATTTCCATTTGCCACCTTAGCCTCAAACTTGGAGATCTGATTTAGTCCTACATCTCGTCCCTTGCCGACTTGCACATATTCATGATGTGTTACATTGCCACCACGAAGAGTTGAGTTAAATCCTAAAGTATTGAAGACAATATGAATCAAAATATAATACTGATATCTATTTTGCTATCTCTTGCAAGAAAATATCTTTAATGACTACCCTGTTGGCTCTTATAAACACTACCCCCTGAAGCCTTGATTTTAGGAACATCATTGATCACTCGATAAAATCATGTAACAAACCTGCAAAAATATCTTCACTTAAGTTGATACTCCTTGATGCCTTACTGACACCACCCCTTGTTAGATGGAAAAGCCTATCAAATACATCCGGGTGGCCATAGTGGAATCGAACCCTAGACAAATTCAGTAATAAACTTAGATACAATTCAAAAGGAGAATGCAGGATCAGCTAGTTGAAGCAAAGCAAATAATGAATGAATTGGAAGAAGAGAACAATATGAAAGTAGACACAAATGATGGACGGTATGAAGTAAATGGCGACACAGAGGAATAACCCTGTCATAAGAAATCACTGTGCATGTGGACAACACGTTGAAAGATACAAGTACTGCTTCCTTGGTTTTATTCATAGCCCTTAACTGTTTCCACCCAGTAGTTATAAAAGTTCGATCTAAGACTTGCTCTCTCACAGAATTTTTGGATAACCGCATGTATGACGATTCTTGTGAAATATGAATGCTTGCACTCCCGTCTTATTTTCCGCACTAACTATTGCGAAATAATAAGGGACTGAATAGAATGTATTAATACTTTTCCAAATACTTCGATACTCAAATAAATACAGTGTGTGTGTGTGTGTGTGTGTTTCTCTTTTTACAGTAGCTGACACACTGCCAGAATAAATGTATAGAGTATTTTTCTAATCATTGAAATGTACGAGTAAATGTGTAGTGAAATACTCCCTCTGTCCCATAATATAAGAGAGTTTTTGACACTTCACTAAGTGTCAAAAACACTTATATTATGGGATGGAGGGAGTAGTTAATAGGAGAAGATCTCACTTCAGAGGGTTTGCGAGCAGCCGTTGTCCAATAGTCACAAAACTGTGCTCCTGATTTGACATAAACCATGCAAGGGAGGAGACACTGCACCATGGGAGACAAGAGAGGTTTAAGATGCATAAATAACAGAAAAAAAAATCTCAATTGTACACTACATTAGTAATCAACCTGCCAGTAAAAATGTGCTCCCTAACTCCAAGGATAGATGGCTGCCGGATTCCATCTTCTGTAAGGAACTCTTGAAGCAAGTTTCTCATTTTAAGTGCTTCTTCCATATAGTTATCCTATGAAATTAATGGCATGATGACAAGAAAATGAGTTCTTACTAGAAGCATTAGTATAATTTCATAAGTAAAAGCACTATAAGCATGATGGGAGATACCTGGTTCATGTCTATGGTTTGCAGGCCTTCACCACGGGTGAAAATTATTGCATGGTTTTGATTTTCAGGTTTTCCTTCTCCTAATATTGCAGGGCCTGGAAGTTTTATCCGGTAGATAACCTTGGAAACATAAAGATGTGCCCAGATGGTAGAAATGTCACATGAGTCATTTATACAAACAAAAAAGAGTACCCATCCAGAAATCTTGACATTTTTATGGAAAAGGAGAAGTTTTGTGAATAGAAATTGCAGCGGAGATTTTAAACTTGTACAATCATGTCACTTGAACCCTTAAAACATGAATTTGCTAACTGTACCTCCATCAGTCAATGATAGTAAAAGTATCACAAAACACAACTACATAAGTGGCAAGTTTAGTGACCGCTTTATTACGCCATCTGATTTTATTTTCTAACTATAGACTAAATTTCAGAAATAAGTTTGAAGACTTCATAGACTAAATTTCCGTTTAATGACGTCCATGAATCAATCAAGTAGGAAGATTACTGCCACCATTTTCAGCACCTAGAAGATACAGTTGAGAATGCCCCTTTCCTAGTTTTTTTTTCTTCAGTGTTGAATTGCATTGCCTGTGTTCTTTATATCTTCCATCACATGTTTTAGATCCATACTAGTTTCAGAAAAACAAACTGTGGGTATTTTGGTTCTGCACTGCCCTTTCTATTAGTAAAAATTATTTGCTTCACAAACATGATTTGACAGAAGTTCCGCACCATAGCCTGATAAAATTGAACTAACATTACCTGATCAAGATTTTGTACTGGACCCGCAGATTCAGAGTCCTTATTTAGAGCAACCTTTACCAATGTAGAGTAATAAGCTGTCTCAATTTGCTTCTCTCCTACTCTATCTTCCACCACATCAATATATGCTACACGAAGAGAAGGGTACCTGCGAGAAATATAACTCCAGCAATTAGTTTACACTTCGAGGGTAAACTCTAAGTAATGGCATTCCTATGCTATCAAATTATAATGGGTAATCAAGTGTACACTTATGTGAACTTGTGAACTTTGTGAAGGCAAATGTGGGGGAAAGCATGTGTTGTGGCTCTGGGTAATTGCATGACCGTATCAGGGAGAAACAAGAGAAAATTTAAGTTCCCACAGAGATATATGGTTACGGGCTTCCTGCACTATTCCATTGAGCTGCTTCCTTATTTTTGTTTCTCAGAATTGCAATCTAATTTGATCATGAAATTTCTCAGTGCCATATAATATCCCTGTCTCTATGCCCACCAATATTTCGAGATTTTTTAGAACTCGTCAGAAAATTTCATGCGGGTTACATCAAGATATGGGTATTTCACACAGCAATAGAAAATGAGTATTCCACTAAATTTATATCCTGTATTGTTATTCAGATATATGCAGAAGGATCATTTACGTTCTCATTAGCTGTAATATGTCTTGGGCATTTGAAAGAGCAGAACGCTTGTCATTTCCATATTGTTGGCATGATACCACATAGGCGAACTTCATATCAGCCAATGCTTCACACTGAGCAATCAAGGACTTCCACTCTTCATCCGATATTGTCCCAGCTGCTTTATATCCTTCCATGAGATCTGCAGAAAACCCATGTTACAATCATTAAACCATGCTTGAACTAGTAAAGATGCGCTGCTAATGGTGTTATACCCCCGTTCTTTCCATTTGGGTTTAGCTGGGGAGATAACAGAGACTACAAAAATATTACCTTCATGTTTGGCCATATCTAGAAATGCTTCAAGAACCAAAGCTTTTCGGTAGTACATCATGCCTCTAACTGTTTCAGATCAATCAAATAATTTGAAATTAAGCATGATCAGGTTAAATTGAGAAAATGTAGCATTTGTTTTAAAAAGGGTGATACATGTAGCTGAATTCAACAAATAAATGCTAACCAATTAATTGTACCTGTTCGAGTTAGTGTTTGGCCTCTGTATGAAGCCCATTGACGAAGCGCTTCTTCCTTCAGTTCTTCATCATCTTTTAGTTCTTCCTCAATCCTTTCCTGGAAGTTTTTCCATTCATCTGTATGCATAACCATACAAAATAAATGTCTGGTTGTTTCATAATATACTTTATTACTTATGACTGGAAAGGAGAAATTGTTCTTCCTCTTCCCCCCGACCTGGGTAAATTTTCTGTAGGTAGAACAGAGTGGAAACTCCATCTTCATTTTCCTCTTCAAGCTCTTTTATGGAGAAAAGAACATGCTCATTGTAATAAGGAGTCAATGCACTACACACAAAAAAAAAATCTCATCATTATAACAGAAATATCTGACATGTGAATCATAAGCAGATGAAAAGAGAAGAAAGAGGAAGTTGATAAAACCTTATCATTTCAGGCTGTGTGCTATTACATTTTTCTATTTGCAATATACAGAAACAAATCACTACGGTAGATCTATATACTTGATCACAGTTTCACAAAAAGAGTGATGCATGCAAGGTCAAAAGAGGATTAGTAAAATTAATGTGCAAGTTACATATAAGGACTTACGAAAATGAAAGTGTGTTTCGGACTTTAGGAGCATCAGGCATATCCATAAACAAAGAGTTGGTGAAAAAGGTAAGACGCCTTCTGGCTTCAAGATTTGAAGGAACGTCCATAGCAGACTCTTTCACCGTCAGCAGTAGTTCCAGCCTATTCACCTGGAGTGAAGATTATATCCTTAGACAATAGGTAAACATCCGGTTTCATTAGAACGCCAGAAAAGGGGAACAAGAAGAATTGCATTATCGGAAGGAATTAAGAATGGAGCAAATTGGTCAGGAAATGATCCCCCAGTCTATGAAAACAAGAGACATTCACAATTTTAGAAGTTTCAGTTACTTCTTCAATAAAACCTTTTCTTTCCAAGCCTCTGTGCTGACTTCTAGTGGAAACTTGATAGCTCCAGATGGTTGAAATAACTGATATTCATTATCCCATGCTGTCATGCCCTCTGGCCTTTGATATGAACCCCCATGACTTGACTCCAAAATACTGCCATGTTGTAAAAGAAGCAATGACAAACCACAAATATAAGCTGCTCACAGAATGAGCTCTAAGCAGTAAGATAGCAGGGTGCAGTACTTCATCGTCAGGGATATTTATACATGCTTAAAACAACATTGTACCTAGGAAGTTGGTCTTCCATTATATCTCTCGTTACAACCTCCAGCATATCTTGAAATATCTTTATCACAGCGACCCTGTCTTTCTCATCATTCTTTTTCTGACATCAGTAAACAAAAGAAAGAGGAATGAAAAACAAGAATGAGCACAATGAGGCAAAACAGCATAATATGGTTGCACAAACATGTGAATGGACTACATTTATGCTGTAGTATGTCTAACAAGCATTATGTAATGAAAGATATACAAAAGGACAACATGAGCTTACGAATCGACATCAGTACAAATAGGCAAGTAGGAAAACGTCTAGATATTTTCATTAAAAAAGGTCTAGCTATTTCCTTAATGAATCATGCATGCAGTGCTAGTCTTACATTAGGTAAAATTGCACACTGGTCATGGCTATAGTACGTAACCATGCATTGTCCAAAAGAAACACAAAGTGTCATGTGCTGGCACAAATCATTGGAACAACCACTAATGTGTTATGAATAGTATTCACACACACACACACACACACACACATGTCTGCTTCATGTTAGTGTGCTGTTCCAGTTTCTATCTGGTTACTGGAAAAAAGATAGACCATTTTGATTTGCTCAAATTCAGGAAAATAAATTAGACTGCTGCTAATAAGTTGCTGATTAAGTTGTTGTGCCAGCGTATTTAGACAAGCTCATGAAAGACAAGTTCTCCAGTAATGAGTTCTAAGGTGGCATGAGAAGACATTGGATTAATCAGTTATTTGTGTACACTATCAACACTTGGAAAAGGAAGAATGCAACTTTAAAACACAAAATGAAAATGATATTGCTTTGTATTGAGGTGCATACTTTCCAGCAATATATCCATATTTGTACTTCTAAAAATGGGGGAAATAAATTGTACCTTTTCCGTAATTCAGTAGAAAACCAGAAAAAAACATAACTTATTATTTATGACCTTGTTTTTTACAACTGGAAATGTCATACTTACCAAGAATAATACCAAGTCAACAAACTTATTGTAGAGATCTGGCAGGGATTGCATATTCAAATCTGTAATAACTTTGTCCTCAGCAATACACTTTTCAACTTCAGTAAATATAATATTTATGACCCTGAAAGCAGCACGAATAAAATGCATCAAGTACACCATGGATCAGGCAACTATTTCTCACAAGTTTAATAGATAAAGTCTAGGACTCATAAAAGGTATATAGGAGAGATACCTTTTCTCGGGTTCACCATGTACAAGATCATTGATGATGTTTTTACATGATGCATAGCATTCTTTAATTGCACAAGAAAAATAATAATCGTTTTCAATCCTCTTTTTCAAGTCACGGTCTTTACCATTGCTATCCTTCGCCATGTCAACGGCTATGGGGACCTGTCCATTTGCATATAAATAGAAGGGAATGAGGATGGCTTCCCATAAATTATAAATAAAATAAACAAAGTAAAAGCAGAGAAGAACCATGCTGGCAAGCAAAAATGGAGGCCACTGCGTAACACGAAGACCCTGATCAGCCACATATGGAACAAGTAGCAGCTCCTTCTCCCTATGTTAAAAATGACAGCATTTGCTTATGGTCAGAAGACAAAAGTGCAGTTGAAAACTTATAATTCATACAATCTAATCACCTGTTATCTATAAGGTCTTCCTCACGGAAGCTAGAGACAATTTCATTCCACATCTGTGCAAATCTTGCAGCTACCTTCTCCTTGTCTTCATGCGTCATCTAAAATGTAGTATCATTAACAATATATTTCAAAGAATTAATATCGAACAATAAATTGCAAGAATACCACAATAATATGTAAATGAAGTATGAGTACCTCCTTGAAACGATTCTTGAAATTAGACCTTAGACCTTTCTTCCGCCTTGGATCAGATGTTTCAACCGGAACTAGACAATCATTAACGGCTAAAGGTATTGAATCAAAGCGAGACCGCAGCATTCCAAGTGTGCGGATCTGTCTCATCCAGGAAAGAAAAAGATATTTGTAAATGATTTCTTTGAGAAACTCATTCATATGATTTGTAAATGATTTCTTTGAGAAATTACAATCATTAGAACTGCCTACTGAGGAGCCTGAGTCACGTTAACAAAAAAGCTTCATGACGGGATAGAAGTGTTACGCTATGAAAGAGGGACCGCGCCATAACAGAAAAGTAATGGTGGCCTGTTTGATAAATTTGTAAATAGACATCACTGAACAGTTAAAAGATAACCTCGCCAAGTCGTTGGAAAGCACCATAAACTCCACCAACTAGAGTGGAGAAGATTGTATACCAAATTTGCGTGTCCATGAAATACACCTGGAAAGGGAAAAATGCACATAATCATTGTCGTGCTCTCCTCTAGTGCAAGTGAAACTGTCATAAAGTGGCGGCCTCCTATTTTTCATAATCGGCAACATGGTCATAATAGGCATTGAACTTTCCAACAAAACAAAGGAAAAGAATTTACCAAAATGACTGGGGCCCAAAGTGAAATTACAACGCCAATGTTTCCCTTCGCTGCATAACATGATTTAGGAATGTTATAAACAAATAAACACCAAATGATCATCTCTGCAGTGTTTTAACAAAATTGACCCTCTGTTGAAAGTTCAGTCAAACAGAACTCTAGTCCAAAAATTTAACCAAATCAGTGCTGTGCATCTTAACGTTGAGAAAACTTAGCATATTTGTAGAAACGGCGATTCACAGGCCAGCGCAACATCACCGGCTCAGCACCATTCCCGTTGGTGCTGAATGATTTGCCAACCTAAGCAGTTCAGTTGTATGTAACACATGCATTGATCGCACTGCCGAGTTAGCTGAGTGAGTGGTGTAGGTGTGTTCTTGGTGAAGTTTGGCTCCTTGTGCGTGAGATATGCATAGGAATCGAAGATAAAGTAGAATTTCTAGCCGCTGTTGCATGGCAAATATTAGCAGTGTTGCCATGTGGTGCTCAGCCTGCAGTGCGTGCAGTTTTTTTTTCGAATGTTAGTGTGCATGCATTTTTCTAGGTAACATGGGTTGGCGGTGCTGGCCAGGGCCAAAAGAATGGCACTGAGCTCTCAAAGCTCAATGTTGATAACAATGGCACTGCCATGTGAATTGATAACATGGGTTGGCGGTGCTGGCCAGGGCCAAAAGAATGGCACTGAGCTCTCAAAGCTCAATGTTGATAACAATGGCACTGCCATGTGAATTGATAACATGGGTTGGCGGTGCTGGCCAGGGCCAAAAGAATGGCACTGAGCTCTCAAAGCTCAATGTTGATAACAATGGCACTGCCATGTGAATTGATAACATGGGTTGGCGGTGCTGGCCAGGGCCAAAAGAATGGCACTGAGCTCTCAAAGCTCAATGTTGATAACAATGGCACTGCCATGTGAATTGATAACATGGGTTGGCGGTGCTGGCCAGGGCCAAAAGAATGGCACTGAGCTCTCAAAGCTCAATGTTGATAACAATGGCACTGCCATGTGAATCATCATTTCAACCATCAAGGTTGACTTTTTCTCAATGCGAAGATACATGGTGCTGACATAGCCAACTTCAGCGCCGGGGGCAAAAAGGTCAGACTTATTTAATATTTCGGACTAGGGTCGCTTTTAGCTGAACTTCTGATAAAGGGTCAAGTTTGTCACTTCTCACATCTCAGAAAGACATAAATACCTCTTGGAAAAAACTCATGCCACCGGAAATGATTTATAGGGAATTTCATGATATCCTTGGTGGGTTCAACAAGAGGCTTGATCTATAAGAACAAGTGCAACAGTTAAGTTAGAGATACATTTAGTTCAATACCAATTTATTTGAACAAAACAAAATAAATCAGATGAAAAATTGCATCGCTTAAAATCAATCAGGCTCAAACACTCCTGCGGCTTCAAAATGTAACTCTTCAACGTATTAGATCATCATGGTTTGCACTATCTTATAAGTGCAACATCTCCAACACACAAGCTTGTGAGAAAGTTGCACTCGAGCTTCATCAAACTTGTAGTTGTAACAAAGTGTGGCTTACCTTGGTAAACTTGGAATCTCCAGTTCTCTCCTAAGGTTCCAGTTTAGATCCATAAACTTGCAAGTTTTCTCACTTGGATCATTACTACAAAACTATTGTCGGACGCTAAAATGGATGGTTGGTGCAAAGATCCGGTGGCATTATAACTATTAGATTATATAGTTGCAAGTACAGTAGCAACTAAAAATGGAGGTTTAATATTGAGGTGCATTTGGAATTTTATAGATAGATGTATGCCAATTGCCAAAGCAACAATTGGAAGCCACTTCAGGATCATTAATCCCATACCTTAATTCAATGTCGGATCATGGTGCAAACACTTCTTTGGTAAGTAAGGATCTATGCAAGTTTTGAAGTATTAAGGACCTTTTTTTCAGGAATAGGTGCAAGGACCTAACTGGACCATCTAGAAGAATTTTGCCCCTTTCTACGGTCAAGCTAGCTTTTATGATCAATTATCTTATATATGTGGAATAGTTATATTAGGCCATACGATTTAGATGTTTTACTTTACGATTGACTGCCCTACTACCGATTATAAAAACACTAGCTACTACTGTACTACACTTCGGGTACACGCTATTTAAACCAAAGCTAACAATCTATTACAAATCAGTAGACACTCAAATTGTTGTTCTGCCATGTAGGATGCGTAGTAAGTTAATATTCCAAAAAAAATGGTAAGTAACAAAATGTAAATTACTACGAGTGACCTCTCTGGCCAAACACGACTAGCTTGACCACAAAAAAAATTCTTTCACTGATTTTGGCTGAATGTTACTCCCTCCGTCCCAAAATAAGTGACTCAACTTTGTACTAAAAGTTAGTACAAAGTTGAGTCACTTATTTTGGGACGGAGGGAGTATTTATTAAGTTTCATGCACCAACCCAGTAGAACCTTCAACACCCCCTCTCACGTGTGGCTCGATAAGGCCTAAATGTGGATAGAAAGAGGACAAGCAAAAAATTAATTTAAATTGTGAAAAAACCAAAACCCCTTGGCTCCACTACCATATCAAGTTTCATGTACCAACAGGTAGAGCCAAAAGTTCGAACTGGGAGAAGGTTGGGCAATGCATTTATACTTCAACACCCCTCTCACATGTGGCTAGATAAGGCCTAAACGTGTACAGAAAAAGGGCAGGCAATTAAATTGTGAAATCTGAGACTTGGACCCAAGACCTCTTGGCTCTAATACCATATTAAGTTTCATGCACCAACCAGTAGAATCAAAAGTCCAAACTGATGTACGAAGTTAGGCAATCTACATATAGTTCAACATTATTGACATAAAAAGGAAGATAAATTGGTATGTGTGTATAATCACCTCGACATAGTAGCTAAATACGAACTTTGTCAAAAGAAGAGCAACCCAAAACATGGTGTACCTGAAAAAAACGAAACAAGAACCACATCTCAATATACAACCAAGTACATATGTATTGTTGATTATCCTGGATTCAGTATGTAGTGAACACTAACATACGGGCGCTTACATGAAAAGTGAAAAGGCACTTTCATGCATTCCCCTACCAACAAACAGGCGAGTCTGCATAAATACAACAACATAAGTTCACAATGTTCAACTTGATTTAGTAAATAAATTGTATAACTTCTATTGAAATTTCAGGGGACAATTCATATGTGGCATCAATGTCAAAGAGTACATTACACCGAGATGTATCTTAAAAACTAAGAACCAAATTCAAAACCAAAACTATAATAACTCAGAATATTAATATTTTTAAAATTATTGTATATTTGTAGACATTTTATACATAATTGCTTTGGATTTACATAACTTTAAAAACCTGCATTTTCAATGTTATCATTTTATATATTTGATTTTAAATATCAACTTTACCTTAGCATTATTTTATTTTAACAGAATGATATTCAGCTTACCGAAAACAAATCAATTTCATTCTACAGTCACTTTTTAAAGTTTTTGCAGTCATATAGACACAGTTTGTTTCCCATCATATAAGTACTCGAGGGAAGTGCAGAACATAAAAGGATTATATTCTTGATGGTTTAAGGCAATGTTAGCTTTGGTAAATGAAATAGTAGCACAAATTTAATTTTCACTAGCATAACGCGCATCCATTGCTAAGGAACCACAAGAAACAATTCAGTCGTACTGGATTAGTAGTCTATTACAACCAATAAAGAAACTCAATCAAGCAGCCAACACTGCACTTGTGTAACTGCCGCAGCGATGTGAGCACCATTGCAAGGTATGATTTGTTTTTCTTCAAATTGGAGGGGTATGGTGGGTTCTAGATGGATCAGGGCGATTGGGATGGAGTGGGGAAGTGAACTGACCACTACCACCACCAACTCCAATTTATAAGATACAGAGTGGTAGAGAGATAAGTAAAATTCACTCAAATGTAAATTACCTGAGACCACCACATGATCAATCTCATGAGTTTATAATCTGAACCTTCAAGTTTCCGGCGTAGTAATGGAAGAGCGAAAAGTACAGCAGCTAGCATATCGGGCAACAAGTATACGACTACTGCAATGATGAAGAGTGATGGTTGATCTGGACCATTTCCGAACCAGTTTTTGATGGTCCTAATAATTCCTGTCGGTTTCTCCCAGGTGTATGCATATGTAACTGACAGAAGTACCACCCACATAGCTGCCAATATGAACTTCAGGACATATCTCAGTTTGACCATAAATTCCATCGTTCTCCTGGCCCTCCAATTAAAGATTATGTCAAGTGTAGCTGTAAATAAATACAAATGAGCATTCAAATCACAGCTGAATTTGACTAAACTACATAACAATCATGAACGCTGGCAGTACAGCTTTATGCTCGCTGAAAGATATTAGTGCTACACATTATGAGTTTGGGCCACTGGGTGACTCCAAGTTGAACTTCCTCCATAGCCAATTTTCATTGTAAAACTTCTATCATGACACATTCCTTTGACCGATTCTAAACTTATTCAACTAATCCACCCATTCCCAAATGGTAACAGCATATAGGCATAATTTACTCTGTTTCATATTCAGAGATGATATTGTGCTGCGAACCTAATCATGCCTGTCTCATGAGAAAGTTAGAAGAATGTGGTGCCAGGGTTTCCCAGAACTTCAGCAGCACGCCACTTGTGACTGTAACCGAGATTAAGGATGAGCAAGAGCAAGTACATCTGTACATCACCAATGCTAAGAATCTACAGGCTCTTATATCAGGGGGAGAGGCTTTTGGTCTTCATTTTTTTCCTCTTTTCATGGTTTGTTTGTTAACAGACTCCTTATGCAATGAAATTAAACAAAACTTTAGTCGTTCGCTTAAAAAAGTGATATTCTACACAGCCAGTTACATGTATGAAGAGGGAGAAGAAGCATATGTGGCATGCTCGCACTCGAAGAGAAAGAGCGGGGAAAGAATACACAATCAAGTAAAATTAGGATGTGAGCTAAAAAAGGTTAAGGAATAAAATATAAAAGAGTCACTGTAGCAGGTTGGTTATCAAGATCCCATACCTTTTCCAAGATTTAGTATAGAAGAAGTGATAAAGATGCTCAAGATCTCCTTGAAAACCAGAGGATCAAAAATATTACCTAATGACCCTTCTTCACTCCAAGCAAGAATAACCATAATCTGGCATTAAAAAATCAATATTATATTAAGCTGAAAATGGTATTTCATCTATCTAACCTACCATAGGTTGTTTAAGTGCCTTGCATATAAAAGCACTTCTCAACTAAAGCATTTGACTCTGCAAAGGTATGCACAAAATGACGGATGTGAAATCTGCGAAGACAGATAGTTACCACCAAAGTGGAAGTAAATACCTGAAGAGCTAGAATAAAGAAGCTCCACATTCTATCGAAACTCCTGAATATGTGCCAAAACGAGCGCAGCTCCACAAAATTGACCTTCCCTTTCTGCTTGTCAGCTCTTATTGTGCTCTGCAAATAAACAGTTACACTAGTTGTTGTTGTTGTACTTCAATGAAATAAGGACATAGCATGATGACATGAAATAGATCCTAAAAGGGACATTTTGGTATATGCCACTGCTAAACCTTGACCTACTTTATATGCCGCTGTAAAGGTTGTCGTATACTGCAGAGACTTATTTTGATTTATTTTTTATGTCATTACCGTTACACTCAGTGCGTTTTCTCAATTGGCTATAATTGGCAGCAGAGTTCTCCTCGACTCATGCTACCTCCCTCCACCTACCTAAACGCTTCATCCATTGCCTGGATGCAATCTCTGTAAATGCATATTGGACTAGCCTCGAAAGCTCAGCAAGTGGTGGGCCCACCCACAAGGCGTCATGCAGCATGCATGTCAGCAGTGATGGCACCCGAGGGAGGTTAGCAATGCAGCTTATGATTTGGAGAAATATACTTAACAGGGTCGTTCCCTATGCTGTTTGGAATTATTTTTGGCATAAAGCTGTGTTTTCAAACTCTCTGATATATGTGTTTAGTACAATACTATTTTGGCGCAAGCAGTTGGGTCCACAAGCCCTGTTGGTGACGGATATTGGAGTTCCCAATTAATAATCATGAAAAAAATCATGGAGTAGAGCATGCTATAATAGGGGACCTGCAAAATTCATGCAAAAATACAAGCATTTGTATACTGTAAAAAAAGATAAATGGATAGTGCCGCCCTATTCATTTATCTTTGCTTTTTACATGATATACATTTTGAACAGAAAAATGCAGCACATTATAGCACCTTCTACATCCAAGAAGTTTTCATGATTGATTGTTGGAAACTCCAAGGTGCATCACTTGTTGCTGGCACAAACACTTGCGCCAGATCCGTGCAATGCTGCTATTTAAGTTGGACTGGTACTGTAGTTTTTTTTGCAAAAAGTTACACTAGTAGAGGAAAACTGACGGCAGTGCCATAGACAAATAAGTCAGCATTTGCAACGAGCCCAATGACATGTAAAATGTTTTAAGTTCTACCAAAAGCATGTACAAATATTTCATGTTGAAATGGACTTACTTCATTTCTTTCATCAACTGGCTTTAAAGGTTGACAAAAGAAATCAGCATCAGCTCGCATAGGCCAACCTAGCCGAAAGCAGTCAGCAGACCTGCAAATAAACAAATATAAAATCTAGAAAGCAGGGTATAAAGTAGGAAGTAATAAAAACTAATACCAAAAAAATTCGTTAAGATCATCGTAGTTTCTCCACTGAGAATGATTCCCTTTTTCTCTTTTGCTCCTTTCAGCTTCCTGAAAATGAGGGTGGAATACTTATATCTAGCAAGTGAAGAAGCATCAGACACAAGTTAGACAGTCAAATGATGTTTGAGAGCAAAGCCAAAGTGTACCTGCGCAATGGTACAGTAAATTGGAGTGACAATCTTTTTTAGAAAGGCTTCTTTATCACCGCCATAGGCTGGCTTCACATATTCGCCTGTCATGGCACTCACATTTCCAGCTAGCATACCATACATTTCAAATGCCATCTATAAAAATGTAAGAGCAAGAATTGTCAGCCCCTTGCCAAGCTATGATAGTTGAAGATGAACATTTTTGTGGGCACGTTACAATTTAAAGATGCACGGCTGACTACATTCTTAAAATAGAAATAACAATTGTAGCACTTTATGATGCAAGCCCTGAACTCTGCAAGCACTCCACTACTAGTCAACAGATCTTTGAAAGAAAACAACCACATTAGCATAGAGATGACACTGAACTCTAGTCACACATTCACAGCCATTACATTATGCCTCCGATAAGCTCGATTGTACAATTAAGCTAATAGCACATGTACTCCCTAAAGTTACTAGCTGGTTATTCAGTATTCCCTCAATAACTCGAACAATTTCAAGTAGGGTCTAGCAAAATAATGAAAATATGTCCAAAATGGTTACACCACAGTTTTCTTTTGCACCAACCGAGGATGTGTTCATGGGTCAAATGGATATGGACATAAGAATATAAGCGTCAGTCAATTGTTTAAAATGGCGGACACCAAGTTGATTGGCGGTGTTGCATGAATCAGTTTACATAGAAGAACTTCATTGCTTATTGCTATTCATTAGAAAAAGTAAAGGATTTTTCATATAGACTATAGCAGTCCGAAAAAGAGATGACGAGCATGAACGACTTGATTACCATTAATGGGAAATTAAAGAGTAACCTAACTAAATACAAGATGTTAGTAAAGCAAATCAGACAGCTAACTATAACAGATTTTTTCAAGGAAGAATGAGAACTCGAGATGAAGAGAGTTATTATTATTTGTCCACACCATACATGATGATATATGTAGCAAAGACATTCTGGCAAAAATCGCAAATTTGCAGCTTCCCCCCAGATAAGAAGGTATAGACCAATATAGAGTAATTTCCGTTGTTGCACCTCTTGCTGAATTGTTGGCAACCTATAGTTGAGAAAGACACAACAGAGAATCAGAAATGAGTAACCGTGGAGCACAGCAGTCTTATTTGTACATTTTGAGAAAAAACTCAATGCTCATTTTCTAACTTCGAAAGTTTGTCTATTCTTACATCTCTTTCATTATCTGACATTAAAATCATAACAAAACAAAACATTTGATAATTGAGAAAACCTAATCTATTTTGATTCACTCTAGCTATTATATAGTTAACCAAATTGAGTGGATAACTAACACTGATGTCCAACCCAGGCACACATGATGGAAGTACATGAACAGGTAGGGTTACACCCCAAATACGTTTGGTGTCTGCTAGGTTCCTTCTCTGACACACCTACACACGCACCCACTTTTTTTTAGTTGATTCTACATATCATTCATGACTTACAAGTACCAAAAACACCAGAAAGACCCCTAAGTTGATTGGATAAGCGCTATGGCTGCTGCCTATGAAGATTTAAAGGCAATGAGGGTATCATGTTCAGAAAATTGTTTTATTTGTTCCATCTACTTTCCATATTTGTGTGTATTTACGGTGCATACACAAGTGTTGATTTTGCTGCCAGACAAGGAAGCCGAGAAAAGAAGGTGACAGGCAACGTTTTACTTCGATTGGTAGGGTGGACGACATGTGGTTTGAAACTGTGTGCGGCAAGAACAAGCATTACAGTTGTAACCCCGTTCAGATTATGTGTCCACAATTTATACCTCCATGTTTAATATGCTTTATAGTGGGTAAACTTTTGCAATTTTTTAGTATTAAAGAAAAAAAATTGCAAAAATGTCAATTCCACTTTATATATTTGTATGCGATTTTCATAATAATTTTACCAAGTCCTAATGCTTTAAGTCCATCAAGAAGACGCAAGGAAACATAACAAAAGAATCAATCTCCAATAAATAACTTTAAATATAAACAGTAAAAAGGCAGAATAAATCAAAAGTCACAAATGAACAATTAGGATAATAGAAAGGTTTCTCAGGAATTTACCAAAGGCTACTCTTGCGATCATGATATGTGCACCACTTCTTGTAGTTCTTAAATAACTTTTTCATCACTTCATCAAGCGCATTGTCCTCCAACTGAGGCGGCAATCGTTAACCATTAGATCTCTAATAAAGTAAAAAGGTATATTAACAGGAACAGAAGATAAATGTTACGGAAACATAAGAAAGGTAAGGGGAACATCTGTATATGTATGTTAGCAAGAAGTAAAATCAAATGCTCCAAGTGCCTACAGAAAGAAAAACACCTTTGAGTGTTCATCGGTCTTTGGATGTTTCCGTATATGTATGTTAGCAAGAAGTAAAATCAAATGCTCCCTCTGATTAGAAACATTATCTGTCTGCATGTCAAGAGATTAATGATACATCAAACATCAGAAAACGAATTGGTTAAATGTCAACATCAACAATATAAAACCTAAACAGGTTAGACAATAACAGAAGTTAAATCTAGACTGCCTTTCCTGAAAGCCAAACATAGCTTGTAGCCAATCCAAGAGGTCCTCGTTAACCTTACTCTCGTAATTTTTGGGTAGTGGAAGGCCTCTAGTATTGCGAAGAGCAGAAGCAGCAGCTTGTATCTTAAAGGTAGAAAAAGCACCATAAATACTTCACTTGGACAACATTAAGTCAACAGGATATTTTGACAAAGAGAAAGGGCAGAAAAAGGAAACCTCAGGAAATTTCATGACTGCCTGGTTGCCACTGTCAGGATCAAGAGGCAGAATGTTAAAAGGGATGTAGATTTTTGTCTTCTCTTTAACCTTATCAGCAGTTTCCAAGATCTAAGAACATACAAAATTAAATTGGTAACTGTTAATTATCAATTGTTATAGTGGCAATTTCCATACAAAATCTAATTGGTGATTACAGTGCAGCACCATGAAAGGGGAGCAAATAACTTGTTAGGCTATACCTCATCGTCAACTTCAACAGCATGTTGTTGAGTGACTGCTTTTAAAACCTCAAACAGAACATTGGCGGTCTGGTATGCTTTGGTAAGTTGGGAACTGCATGCAGAAAGAGAATCTCTTGGCGACAAAATCAATTAACAAAGGAGCATTATCAAATAGACAAAGTAATGTACCGATCCCCTTGGTCAGAAGCATTTTGAAGTGCCTGAATATATTTTTTGTAGTAGTGTCGATAGAAGGTCTGTATTTCCCGTGCATCGCTCTTTTGGGCCCTTCCGGTCAAGGTGGGCACATTCTCCTAATGGGCACAAAAAAAATGAACAGGCTATGAAATGTATAATCAGATAAAATGGATGGGTTTAGAATTCAAACAGGACACTGATGTCACCTAAAGGTTCTCCATGTTGTCTGATGAAATCTAATCTCATATAACTCTTCTCAAGCACAACGCGAAATTCACACTCACAAGACCATCCAAAACTATGCAAGTATTAGCATGTGCAGCGACTGTTCAAAATCTAACATGAAGTGGTGGACAAAAATGGAGCACGCGGCGAAGAATCCAATTTGGCATTCGATGGGCAGGTCATCTGTAGGTGGTGGCTACTGAGCTAATGCAAACAGAAGAACTGAAAACAAACTCGTACCCTTTCGAGCCGTTGTAGAGTCGGACACCTCGACCGCTTGAAGTCGGATCCAATCTGTGAGCCTTTTCGAATGCATAGAATCGACCTGCCCATTATTGCAGACAGGCACATTAATGTGATGCAGCACAAGATGAAGTAACAGAACAATAATGGGCAATTATAGGCCTAAGCTGATGGACATGACTAGCATTGAGGCATGCCATAAGTGGCACCAAATATGGTTCACTACTTCTTCAATAGAAGAAGACAGCACTAGTACAGTTTAGCAGAGTGCTGTGTTGACACCTGACAGTATGCGTGTGGCAGTGCTGAAAAAAGCAGAGGAGAGGAATAGTAGTAGCTTACAGAGGTAGGCGACGCGGGGGTTGGCCGCCTCGACCTCGTTGGCGACACGGAGGATGGGCGCGATCTCCACGAGCGACGACGGCACCACCTCGCTGTCGAAGATGGGCTCGCCGAGGTTGACGGCGGTCTGCGTCCTCAGAATCCGGCGAGGCCCCGGCGGCTGCATCGGGCCGGCCCGGGAGAGCGTCCGCGACAGGGACGTCATCGCGATCAGTCTCCTCGCTTCCCGTCACCGTGCTAACCTGAACGCACACACGCAGAGAGATTGGGGCGGAGCTGAGCATACAGTACATCAAGACCACGGTTCCAGAAGGTTCTAGAAGGAGGGGCATTACCTTGCTCCTCTGGCCAACCGATTCCACCAGCAAAATTCGGGCATGAGAGGAACTGAACTCCTCGAACAGCTGCACCAATCGCCTGGAAAAAATCGAGCTCCAGGCCTAGCCCATGCGTGAGATTCCCTGAATTCCGGAAAAGTTAGCGCACTCCGCGGCGCTCGAGGACCTGGAATGACACGAGACGAGACGAGAAGCTCGGCAAGGGAAGCTGTAGAACCTCCTCGAAGCTTCTAGAAAAGCGGCAAGAGACGAGGCGGGTCGC
>NW_024116492.1:0-9159 GCF_003073215.2 Triticum urartu
GGCCCGCGCGTCTCGTTCGCCAATGCCGTCTTCTCCGACGCGTCGCTGCCGCTCAAGCCGTCCTTCAAGGAGGTGGCCGTGGGAAAGTACAGAGCCGAGACCCACTCTGTCGACTTCAAGACTAAGGTAATCAAAGCCAAGACCCACTGTCGTATTTCACCATTAAATTTTTACGACGATGTTAAAAGCTCGGACATATACAAACTTTTTTTTTGTGAATTTTCTTGAATTTATAAACTTTGTTTTCATCATTCATCTTGGGCGCACCCATAATTCAATGTTGCAACCATTAGTTGAAACAATGAACATAAATAGGATATAAAAAAAACTGACACATGCACATGTACTCTCTCCATCGAAATATATGGGCCCAACATGTTTTTTGAAGTTGTCTTTGACCGTCGATAAGATTAATAATTATATTATTAAAAACTCCTTTCATATACAAACTTGATGATATGATTTGTGTAGCATGCATGTTAGGCCTTGTACAATGAAAGGTGCTTAGGGGAGGTGTTTAGAGAAATAAACCAGACATTTTTTAAGCATCGGGCTTATTTATATAGGATAGACGCTTAACTAAGCGTCTCTCCTGTAGAAATAGGCATCGGTGCTTCAGAAAAACCCGGTTTATTTTTCTAAGCACCTCTCATTGTACAAGGCCTTATGTACTCCCTCCGTTTTTATTTAGTCCGCATATTAGCTATGGTCAAAGTCAAGCTTTGCAAACTTTGACCAAGTTTATAAACAAAAATATTAACATATACAATAACAAATCAATACCATTAGATTCATTATTGAATGTACTTTCACATCATATAAATTTATTACGATAAATGTTTATATTTTTTTTTATAAACTTGGTCAAACTTTACAAAGTTTGACTTTAGTCAAACCTAATATGCAGAGTAAATAAAAACGGAGGGAGTATTATTTCTTTAACCCGTGGTCAAAGATAACTTAAAAAATCTTATTAGGTCCTATATATTAGTATGAGGGGCGGGGGTACATATTCTTGCCATGCTTCTCTAGTGCTGCAGTTATACTTGTTTCTATTCAGGGTAAATTCGATCTTAAGAGATACCGATATGAAGTGGTATGTAATATGGTGATTTGCAAGTGTGTGAGGCCCTGCTAATTAATCATCATAACTTAGAGATACATAGCATGTTATTTATATGAACAAAGGGGCCTTTTAGAAGTATTAGCTCGCCTAAAGATTTTGATGGCAGAGAATTTCTAACAGATGGAACTGTGCAAACACTATTACTATTATGTTGAAAATTTAGCACATATTCGTTACAGAATCTTATCATTTCTGTCGTTACGGCAATTGTACTAAATAGTTATGTATTTTATCTTGGTATAGGCTGCTGAAGTGGCTGGTCAAGTGAACTCATGGGTTGACCAAGTCACATCGGGTCTCATCAAAGAGATACTTCCAGCGGGGTCCATTGAGGCTGACACGAGACTGGTTCTTGGGAATGCATTGTATTTCAAAGGAACTTGGGTTCAGAAATTTCATGCATCGGACACTAAAGATGATAATTTCTACATCCTCGACAAGACATACTTCTTCCAAAAGCACAAGACAATAGAAGCACCATTCATGTCTAGTACAAAGAACCAATATATTTCGTCTTTTGAAAACTTAAAGGTGCTTAAGCTTCCTTACCAGCACGGCGGGGACAAGACGCAGTTCTCCATGTACATACTTCTTCCAAAAGCACAAGATGGTCTTTGGAGCTTAGCAAGAAAGTTGACCTCTGAACCAGAGTTTCTGGAGAAGCATATCCCTGCTCGAGCGGTTCCAGTCGGACAATTCAGGATCCCTAAGTTCAAGATATCATTTGATTTTGAAGCGTCCAAATTGTTCAAGAGTTTGGGACTCCAACTTCCATTCAGCACAGAAGCAGATCTTTCAGAAATGGTTGATTCCCCGTTGGGACAAAGTCTGTGTATCTCATCTATATTCCACAAGTCATTTGTAGAAGTGAATGAAGAAGGAACCGAGGCTGCCGCGGCAACTTTTGCGGTAGCCATGTCTAGATCGCTTTCAGCAGTTCCTCCCAGGAAGGTGGATTTTGTCGCTGATCACCCTTTCCTCTTCGTGATACGAGAAGACATGACCGGTGTGGTGCTATTCGTCGGTCATATGGTCAATCCTATACTTGCAGCATAGCGTGTGTAACTGTGTATAGTGAACCATTGTCCATGGTGCAAGCGTGATCGTGACGGCGTCCGTCACAGGAAGGCCTTTCTCCATCTTGTTGCTAGTCCAATAAATGTACGTAGTAGTACATGCTTCTTTTCCAAAACTATAAAAGAGTTGCATGTGGTATGATGTTTTGGCTTTCAAATTGTGCCTTGCTTGGTGTACGCCTGAAATACTCTCTTCGTACCATAATGTAAGAATGTTTTTGACGGAGGGAGTATATTATACTAGTCTTTGGATATGAATTTCGTAGAAAAGCAGCCAGGCACTCCATTCTACCATGGTTTACAGGGGTTAGAGAATTTGGAACCTTCTCTGCTTTGGAACAGAACATTTCAATTCGACCACAAGCTAAGCCCCACACAGCATGACCCTGATGCAAATCCCATTTACGCAATGTCACGCAAATCTCCTTAACAGTAAAAACTTTACACACTTGCATCATAATCCAAAATCTGGATTCCAGTACTAAGAAAACACCGTGCATCTAAAGCAAACACCCAAAAGGCCACAAGACATCTAGAAATGTTTCCCGATTCAAGAAAATTGTTTAAAAAATTACAATTTTCAAAAATGTTTGCAAATAGTATAAAATGTTCATGAATTCAAAAATGTTCTAGATTTCAGAAAATGTTCAAAAATTTGTAAAAGTGTTCACTAATTTGAAAAATATTCACATTTTCAAATATATGCACGAGTTTAAAAATGTTCATGATTTCACGAAATTGAGAGTGATAGTGTATCTCGGTGATGCAGCAAAATGTGGTCATGGTCACTGAAGATTATGATATTTTTTTTTCTTTCTTTGCAACGCACGACCCTTTTGCTAGTCAGACAAAAAAAAAAAACTAACACGTGTACATGTACGTAATCTTGCCCTTTACTCACAAAAAAACATTTTTCTTGTCCTTTATTTTCTTTATGGAATTCCTATCCTTTTATAGGTGTGTCAAATTTCATGAAAAAAAGTTACGCACTTATGTTTTTTTAAAATGGTTTACCTTCAGAAATTCCCTTTTTAGATAACAGGATTTTGTGTCCTCTCTAAAGCCCGTGATTGTTTCTTCTGACGAAATTGCTTTGCGTACGGCCCTTTTACATGTGCATACGATTTGTAATACGCTCCTTCTTTAAGTAGCAGTTTTATCCCATGATGACTTACTAGTGTTGTACAAGCGTCGTCGTAAAAAGTGTCAGACGTGTAGCACTGCTCTTCTTCTTCTTATTGCATTGCGGCGAGGATTGGTTGCAATATATTCTAATGAGATTGGTTGTATAGAGCACAAATATGTGAATTATTAATATAATGTGTTTTTTGTATATTGTAAACTTTTTTCAACGCATAGTCATGTATTGAGGTAGTCATTTTTCCATGCTTGCATGGTTGCATGTGCATTAAGCATGCTAGTTGGGTGGAGCATGCAATTGAAAAGGAGGGAATAATAATTGAAGAGGTGGCATGTGTGGTGAGGTGGCATATGTGCATGCTGAGATAAATAGGATAATGTGGGTCAACTTCTTATGTATACTAGATGATGCCCCGCACGTTGTTGCGGGAATATTTGCAATATATTTCAAAGATGTTGATTTTATGTATTGAAGAAATAACATGAGAGGTAAAAACTATATATATATATATATATAGTTACAGTCATATTGATTCACTTTGTAAAATTTGGCATAAAAAAGGTTAGAAGACCAGAAAAATTACATTTCATGTACATTTTACACTATGTTTTTACATTTGTAATTTATGTAACATAATATATTTTTTACAGCGATTATATATTTTCTTATGTTCTCTTTTTATGTCCGGAATAAGACAAAATTTAAGAAACGTAAAATTACGGTGCATTGATGTTAAAATAGAGGGGGTGAAGAATAACTATTCCTCACCCAGGGTGACGAATAGCGCGACCCTATATTTCTATGACTCATTGAATGTTGAGGTGGAGCCTTGTCTAATGCATGTTGCTTGATGAGGTGTCACACTTGCATGTTGAGAGAAATAAGTTACTCGGGCTAGCTATTTAGATATAGAAGATCCATGACATATGATTAATGGGAGTTTACACAATAATCCCTGGTGACATTTTGGTCCAACCCATTTGGGATCTGGCCCATACGAGATAACATTGCCAGTAGAAAAACCTAACCATCCCCATTTCCCATAGTTTCATCGCACTCCTTTCCATAGCCTACTTTTTTTACTCCCTCCCCACGTGCCACACAGGTCCCGTAGAACTCTCTAACACTATCAGTTCATTGCCCTTTGTGAAAATAATTCAGATGTTCACTGTTCGGTACAACCAATATGAATTAATGGAAGTTTTAATTTAGTATCCTATAGTGCATTTTTGCATCATTTGTTCCATGGTGGCATATAGCTTCTCTAGCGCTGCAGTTAAACTTCTGTCTAATCATGGTAAATTTGATCTTAACAATTACTTTTATGGGAATACTTTATTGTTTAGATCATGCATTGGTATGTAATATGGTGATTTGCAAGTGTATGGGGCCCTACTAATTAATCAACATAGATATACATAACCTGTTATTTTTATGAGCAAAGGTATCTTTCAGGAGTATTAGCTCACCTAAAGATTTTGACGGCGCGGGAATTTCCAACATATGGAGTTGTTTTTTGTGGTAATTGTGCAAAGACTTAGTATTATGTTGGAAATTTAGCACATATTCGTTACAGAATATTGCCATTTCTCTATGTTGGTCATTTAAGAGATAGTAATTGGATTGTTTATTGAATTATGACAATTGTAGTAATTAATTATGCATTTTTTCTTGCTATAGGCTGCCGAAGTTGCTGGTCAAGTGAACTCATGGGTTGACAAAGTCACACTGGGTCTCATCAAAGAGATACTTCTTGCGGGGTCCATTGAGACTGATATATTGGTTCTTGGGAATGCTTTGTATTTCAAAGGAGCTTGGACTCAGAAATTTCATGCATTAGACACTAAAGGTGATAATTTCCACCTTCTTGACAAGACATCAATAAAAGCAACATTCATGTCTAGTACAAAGAACCAATATATTTCGTGTGTTGAAAACTTAAAGGTACTCAAACTTCCTTACTAGCAAGGTGGGTTCAAGAGGCAGTTCTCCATGTACACACTTCTTCCAGAAGCACAAGTTGGCCTTTGGAGCTTAGCAGAAAAGTTGACTTTCGAGCCAGAGTTTCCGGAGAAGCAAATCCCTGCTCAAGTGGTTCCAGTCAGGCAATTCAAGATCCCTAAGTTCAAGATATCATTTGATTTTGAAGCGTCCAAATTGTTCAAGAGTTTGGGCCTCCAACTTCCATTCAGCACAGAAGCGGATCTTTCAGAAATGGTCGATTCCCCGTTGGGACGGAGTTTGTATGTCTCATATATATTCCACAAGTCATTTGTAGAAGTGAATGAAGAAGGAACTGAGGGCCGCGACAACTTTTGCGGTAGTCATGTGTAGATCGCTTTCAGCAGTTCCTCCCATGAAGGTGGATTTTGTCGCGGATCACCCTTTCCTCTTCGTGATACGAGAAGACGTGACTGGTGTGGTGCTATTCATCGGTCATGTGGTCAAGCCTCTACTTGCAGCGTAGCGCGTGTCTGGTGAACCACTATCCATGGTGCAAGCGTGATCGTGATGGTGTCCGTCACATGAAGGCCTTTCTCCATCTTGTTGCAATACTCCTTTTCCAAAACTATAAAAGAGTTGCTTGTGGTATGATGTTTTGGCTTTCAAATTGTGCCTTGCTTGGTGTACGTCTGAAATACTCTCTTCCTACCATAATGCAAGAATGCTTTTGACGGAGGGAGTATATTATGGGATGAACACGGTTTCTGAGGTTGTCTTTGACAGTTTATAAGATTAATAATTATATCATTAAAAATTCCTTTCACATAAAAGTTTGATGATATAATTTGTGTAACATCCATGTTATGTATTATTTCTTTAACCCATGGTCAAAGGCAACCCCGGAAAACTTTAGGTCCTATATATTTGTAGGATGGGGGGGGGGGGACACATTTCATGAATAAGAAGCTAAGCACTTGCATTTTTAGGGGTTTACACAAACATGTACACACCTATAAAAACTTCTTTGTATTAATGAAAGTTTACAGAAACATGTATGCATCTATAAAATTTCATATTTTTTGACACCTGCATTTTGATTTTTTTTGTTTCATCTCAAGAGCATATTTCTAAAAAATTTAACCTGAGAGTTTATTTCTAGTAAAAACAATCCATGGTGACTTTGGTCCAATCAGTCTCAAATCCGGCCCATACAAGGCCCATCCCCCCACATAGCCTATATTTTTTTCACTCCCTTCCCATGTGCCACACAGGTCCCATAAAACTCTCAAACAGTATCAATTCATCACCCTTCTGTGAAAATAATTATGATGTCACTGTTCAGTACAACCAATACAAATTAATGGAAGTTCTAATTTATTAACCTGTGGTGCAATCTTGCTTCATCTGTTTCGCAGTAGCATATGTTGTGCTGCAGTTATACTTCTGTCTAATCATGGTAAAATCGATCTTAAGAGATACCTATATGAAGTAGTATGTTTTTTTAGAATCACCGGGGGAGGAGTTCCTCCACCTGAATATATTACTCAAAGTGGCCATAATGCCAGGAGTGTGATCCAGTTTATAAGGAAAACCGAATCGAAAACCTTAACAAATTGACCCCATTTATAAGGAAACCCGGGCCGAAAACCATACAAGCAACAAGTGTTGCAAGAAGAAGAGAAGAACATGGACGCCAAACAAAAGGCATGACCTAACTAGCAGACTAATAGGACCAAGTAGATGAGGGGTACGTCGAGGGATCACAATACCAAGACTCTACAAGCAGCCTAACGCACCGCATCGGCGTGCGTATCAAACTCCACGGCACAACAGAGGAGCCTCCACAATCAACGAGTGCGCTGCTAATTAATCAGCATAACTTAGAGATACATAGCATGTTATTTTTATGGGCAAAGGTGCCTTCCAGAAGTATTAGCTCGCCTAAAGATTCTGATGGCAGGGAATTTCTAACAAATGAAACTGTGCAAAGACTATTACTATTATGTTGGAAATTTAGCACATATTTGTTATAGAATCTTATCATTTCTGTCTTTTGGTCATTTCAGAGACAGTAACTGGATTGTATATTGCAGTTATGGAAATTGTACTAAATAATTATGTATTTTGTCTTGGTATAGGCTGCCGAAGTTGTTGCTCAAGTGAACTCATGGGTTGACAAAGTCACATCGGGTCTCATCAAAGAGATACTTCCCGCGGGATCCATTGAGACTGATATGAGACTGGTTCTTGGGAATGCATTGTATTTCGAAGGAACTTGGGCTCAGAAATTTCATGCATCAGACACTAAAGATGATAATTTCCACCTTCTAGACAAGACATCAGTAAAAGCACCATTCAAGTCTAGTACAAAGAACCAATATATTTCGTGTTTTGAAAACTTAAAGGTACTTAAGGTTCCTTACAAGCAAGGCGGGGACAGGAGGCAGTTCTCCATGTACTTACTTCTTCCAGAGGCACGAGAAGGTCTTTGGAGCTTAGCAGGAAAGTTGACCTCCGAGCCAGAGTTTCTGGAGAAGCATATCCCCGCTCGAGTGGTTCCAGTCAGGCAATTCAAGATCCCTAAGTTCAAGATATCATTTGATTTTGAAGCGTCCAAATTGTTCAGGAGTTTTGGCCTCCAACTTCCATTCAGTACAGAAGCAGATCTTTCGGAAATGGTCGATTCCCCGTTGGGAGAGAGTTTGTGTGTCTCATCTATATTCCACAAGTCATTTGTAGAAGTGAATGAAGAAGGAACTGAGGCTGCCGCGGCAACTGTTGCGGTAGTCATGTGTAAATTGCTTCCAGCAGTTCCTCCCATGAAGATGGATTTCGTCGCGGATCACCCTTTCCTCTTTGTGGTACGAGAAGACGTGACCGGTGTGGTGCTATTCGTCGGTCATGTGGTCAATCCTCTGCTTGCAGTGTAGCGCATGTGTAGTGAACCATTGTCCATGGTGAAAGCGTGATCGTGACGGCATCCGTCACATGAAGGCATTTCTCCATCTTGTTGCAAGTTCAATAAATGTATGTAGTAGTACATGTTCCTTTTTCAAAACTATAAGAGTTATTGCTTGATGTATGGTGTTTTGGCTTTCAAACTGTGCTTTGCTTGGTGCACGTATCAAATATTGATATGCTAGTCTATGGATATGAATTTCATAGAAAAGCAGCTAGGTACTCCATTCTATGATGGTTTACAGAGGTTAGAAAATTTGGAAACTGCTCCGCTTTGGAACAGAGCATTTTAATTTGACCACAAGATACGAGCATCTACAGCCGCGACCTACAAATCCGGGCCCTCAAACGCCCGCGAGCATTGACTGGACACTTGTCAAATCACGTCATCTACATCGGTGTATCTCATATCTTGTACCTCATATCCATACTAAGCATGCAACGTAAATTAAAAACAACGTAGATCATCACATAAACATAGAATCAGACATAAAAATGCACATTCTGATCACCAAAAGATCACCGACGGATGTCCAAAAGATCGCCAAAGTTCACATAATTCACATAAACGGCTGATAAGTTTAAACTAGATTTCTAAAAACTTAAAATTAAAGACAGAGACGGCGGAGCTTCACCACTTCCTCGCCGGCCCTTTGCCCTTTCGGTCGCCGGCGCAACTGTAGGCGTCGGCGGTTGGTGGCGGATCCTCCGAGTTGTCGGACGAGGAGCCGTGGTGGTCATCGTCGGATGTGTCAGAGAGGATGATGCGCCCTTTCAACCGCTGGACCTCCGTGTCCTACTGCCGCTTGAGCTTCGCGAGCCGAGCCACCTCCGCCGCTGCCTCCGCCGCCTCGTGCTCGGACTGCTCAATGGCAATCCGGAGTGCCTTGGCGTTCTTCCGGCGAAGCCGCCGC
>NW_024116493.1:0-6838 GCF_003073215.2 Triticum urartu
GGGCCAGCGAGCAGAGCCGCTACGCCCGCCGCGTCGCCGCCCGAATCGCCAGTCCGTACCAGAGCCGTTGGACTTGCAGCCATACCTCCCACGTTTCCTCTTACAACTTGAAAAGAGAAAACGAAATTATGTTCGACTCCCTCCCCTTCTAAATATAATGATTTTAGAGATTTTAATTTGGACTACATACATAAGTATACAAGCGTATTTTAGAGTTTAGATTCACTCATTTTGCTACTTATGGTATCCATATTAAAATCTCTAAAAGGATTTATATTTAGAAGCAAATGGAGTAGCAAATAAATGTCTTTCTTGGATTCCTATAAACAGACTTTGATGACATGCAAACATTTTTCTTTTTTGCACATAAGAGTGTTTAGTTTTTCTATTTTCGGGAGAGTGTTTAGGTATTTCACATACATATAGGATTTGTGTAAGAGGTCGACACATAAACTTCCAAATCCAAAAACTCCCTCCGTTCCGTAATTCTTGTTGCGCTTTTAGGTCAAAACTAAAACTATGACAAGAATTATAGAATTGAGGCAGTATATAAGAGTGTTTAGGTATTTCACATAAGCAAGCACCAATATCATCAAACAACAGAACCCTTTGGTAGTTACAAATACTCAACTTTTTAACTTCTCACGTCCACACTCTGCTCGGTGCTCTCGCGCTCGGCGTCACTGTTATAGCTTAGAGATTGGAGCAGCTTTATTACAACGGGAAGAAAACACACAGAATTCAAACTAGGGACATCATAATCATGTATGATATCTCTCAACAGATTCAGTTGTAGGCGTCGGGGTTGGTGATGAGGTAGGCCTCGGCGGCCTTGAAGATGGCGGTGACGGATTCCTTGGCCTTGGTGATTTCGTCATTCACCTCCTCGCCTGGCAGCAGCTTGTACGTCGAGTCCACCTTACCGACGCTCCCGCCGTTGGCCGGCGGATGTGCGACGTTGCGGTCTCGATGGCCGAGCCGATGCCGCCGCCCTCGATGAGGGTTGACTTGCACTCACACTTCTCCTCGTCCAGGAACTCTAGCCTCTCCTTCATGACGCTAAAGGGCATGGCTGCATGATCAACTGCGTGTTATGCTTCCGCTTGACCATGTATAGATACACGCCGGATTTCTAGACTGAGGTGACACGCATGGGTTGTATGGGATTGTGATGCGTTCGTACCTGAGGTAAAGTTGAACTGCCTGACGCTGCCGATGCTGCCTTCGCCGTTGACGGGATGGGCGCTGGCGACGATGTGGGGCGCGAGCTTGGGTGCCAGAGTGTGCCAGTCCATGACGCCGGCACGGAACAGGCGCGGTGCCGCGACTGAGGACTCAATCTCGTGGGTCCAGCTGTTGGTGGAGGCCATTGCTGCGGCGATCAACTAGTTAAGACGGGCAGGCGCGAAGGCTATGAGCTCAGTCAGAGCGTTGTGTTGCTAGTGCAAAGTAGTTGCAGTATGTTGCAGCGGCTGCTTGGTTGCCCAGAGCGTGCGCGGCGAGAGCTATAAATAGGTGTCCCGGAGCGCGGGGTTGGTGCCGGATGGGGTCTGTTGAGGTCGCCGGTTGCCGAGTATCCACGAGGGACAGCAGTTCAGACTTAATCATGCAGGCCGGGTTGGCATGGATGGCACCCCTCGTGGCCCTCGTCGTCAACGTTTATTGATTTTGGTGTGCAAAGAATGTGTTCCAGGGAGTAAAATACTGTAATGCCAAACGAAAATAATGGTGAAAGGTGTGGTTGGCATATGGCATGGTTGGTGTCTTGGCGGGAAAAGAAAAAGGCCACTCTTTTCAGTGGGCTACATGTCTGTACGTAAACTATTCTCGCATGTTTTATTCAGAGTTTTTAAAACTATTTATTTATTAGGAGTTATTATTCGAGTACACCAGCTGTTATTTTGACCATCCTTGACACAATGTTCTGTGTATTTTCTTTACACCAAATTTCATTGGAATCGACCTTCTTTCCGGAAATTCAATTTGGCTCACGGGAGCACATGCTCCCGGGCCCAAAAATAATTTGTCGAATGTGAAAAAAATCAAGACAAAATTTTTATGTGATCTTAGTCACATACAAATGCTACCTGCTGATTTTGAGGCAAAAAGGTTAAGCATTTTGGCATGTGCAAAAAAAAAGACCAAATGTCATCCAAAAATGTGACCCCAAATTTGTTTTTTTCACCGACGAAACATTGCTGCTGCGTTTCACATGAAATTTGTCACATCTTCCAATGCATTGGTGCTTAGGTGAAATGCTAAGTGCATTAACAACCATAGTAACTAATCTTCTCAATACATAGGTGCTGAACTTTTGTATCTAAGCTCCTCTCATTAATTGCTTAAAACCTAAATTCCTTCACGCATGGGTTGGTAGCCATTTTGCACAGTTTCACACGCTTATCATCGTTTCCTTTCGGGGTCAGCATAATGCTCTTTCTCCTCTTTAAGTGCTTTGTCACATCATTTTTTTGCCTATGTGGTAGCCTTAGCACCAGCACACCTTGGAGTACTGGAGTACTGTTCATCTGGGAGCATATGCTCCAGGGAGCCAAAACACCCCTCCCCTATCTTCCTATATATCCAGCAGATTGAACTTGTTGAATCCTAACGGGTGTAGTTGCACTAAAGTTACATGCCCGCCCATATAGGGAGGTACCTAAATTATGACTCCAAATTTTGTGTGTGTGCTAAATGTGTACATGCTTTGTGCACTCGAATTATCCCACTGAATCTCTGAAGGAACATCCCTTATTCAGATTGATTATTCACGGAGAAACCGCCATCGCCGATGGTCTTACCACCCTTCAAATGGTTTCTATCGGGGATGCGGGGATCAAGGCGGTTGTTGAATTTCTTGGAAGCAATTGTTGGAAATATGCCCTAGAGGCAATAATAATTATGTTATTATTTATTTCTAAATTTATAATTGATGTTTATATTCTATGATAAAATTGCTATGGTTCTCGAATTTGTGAAAACTAAGAGGTTCAGAGAAAAAAATCACATGCACGTGTAGGATTATAAACGGTAAAAATAAGGTTCCTAGTCTTGCCGTTAGGACTAGCTCAAGTGTTGCATGATGATTTTGTTTTCCTGATCATGGTTATAGTTAAGTGTAACGATGATGTCAACAATATCGAGGGCACAATGTTGGAGGAACACTTGTGTTGAATTGACCCAAGTTGTATGTTATACTTCCAGATAATTTCGTCACAGGTTTATAGTCCATAACACAGAAAGTTAACATATGCACAATTTTTTAGACCATGAGAACATTGAGTCACTTCATACTGGATGATACACTTTGGGGTTGGTCCAACGTCAACCATAACAGGGTGATCATAACAACAATTTACATGTTCATAGGAAACGTATGGCAAGGGACTAGATAGCTCGAGACTAGGATTTTCTCCTCATGCGATGAAAAGATATTCTTCAGGCCCTCTCGGTGTGACAGCATCCATCAACATCTGGCCAGACACAGCGTGAATTGATCACGGGGATGCGGGAACGCGAGAACGAGAAAAGACAAGAAAACCGATAACAAGGAGACTGACATATAGTGCCAATGATTTTGACTCACAGGGATGCCGATATTTTTTTTGAATAAAAAGGTAGAGCATTTTCTACCTTATGCATTCAAAATGGGCGAAAACCCGGATGACCACAGTCATTTACATGAAGGTGATGTTGACGCCACACAATTTGTACAGCATGCCATCACCAGGCCTATGCTAAGATACATAGTGTAGGATAGAAGAACGGGAGAGAACACATCTTGCTAACTAGGAGCAAAAGCAGTTGCCCAATCCCAAAGGCTCCGCCTAGTATGTTGTGGGGCACATAGGCTCCATAGTCTGATCAGCTCAGTGACTCCATTGTATACCTGGCGCTCTTGCCAAAAAGATCCATCAAACACTTGTGCGTTCCTGGCATTCCAAAGTGTGACCGCACATGCCGCGAAGAGAATATGCCATAGCTTGCCGTGCAGTGCCCTTGGTTGTTCGGAGAATAGGAAAACTTCAGGTTCTGTAGAAGATGTGGCTAGCTCCTGCAGGCCTAAGTTGGACCATAGTGCTTGTGCTAGTTTGCATCGTAGTAAAATGTGGCTCATTGTCTCCGCAGCTGGGCATAGATCACAACCATTATGTGAAACAATTTTATCCCAATGCTTGCTTAACATATTATCTCTGGTACCGTGTCTGTCCCGGAGCGCAATCCACAGGAAGATGCGGTGTTTGTGGGGTATGATTCTGTCCCAAATGAAGCAGGCTGGCGTATAGTTTTTTCCTCGAAAGGTGAGCAACTTGTAGAAATAAGCAGTGCTAAGGCTCTTGTCATCAAGCAGATGCGTTCTGGTGTCGGGCTTACCATCTCGAGGGTGTCAGTTTCCAATGGGCTGGCTCTCATGGCGGCTACTTGATTCGCCTCCCGATGGAAGACGGTGAACACAGTGCCAGTAGCACATCTGGCAAACTGGACAATAGTGATGCCGCACCGTTCCGATAAGAGGCGCTTGAACCAAGGAAGGAAACCAGACATGGGCGGAGAGATGTTTACGAGGCAAACTTGGGCATTCTGGTCTAGAAGCAGTCGGTAGTCAACATCGAGAGAGGTGGGATGGCCTCGGACCACCGGCTCCATGGAGGCGAGAGGCCCAGGCTTAGGAGGTAGAAGTGCTAGAGAGCAGGAGGAGGCAGTGGGGGCTTGACGGGGGGGGGGGGGGGGGGGGGGGCACCATCGTGTTATAAGGAGGCGCGGGGGTAGCGCACGAAGACGATGATCCGCGCCGGGAGATGCATTGGGATAGAATGTGGCCCACCTGTCGGCAGGACCAACAGACAATGGGGTCTTTGCAATCCTTACGCCGGTGGCTGTAAGATAGGCACCTATAGCATCTAACATGCAAATCCTTAGGCTTTGCAGATTGCTTTATTGCATTGGAGGCGACGCGCTGCGCTGAGCTTGCTTGATTCCCAGGCGCCAGACGTGACAGTAGGGCATGCAAGTAGGAATTATGGCGCAGGACAGACATGTCATTATGTTGGTTTTCGCGATAGCTAGCAGGGGCGTCCCGGATAGCCGAAAGGATCTCATCAGCATGCCTGCAGGTCGGGCCATCGGGTTGGTCGGCATGCATGGTAGCCTGCGAGTGAATAGGATTTAAGACATGAGCATGATTACTATTGCATGGTGCATGCAGCCGCGGAGACTCTTCTTCCACAGGCCGCGGGAAAACCGGGCTAAGAGGATCTTTCACACTGAACGAGAGATTGGAGGAGCGTTGCACCGTGCCAGGGTAAGGTCCAAGTAGCGAAGGGGAAAGGGGGGTGCATAGTGCACATCCTAGGTCTGCGCCTCACATCCAGCCTGGCACGTTTACCGTTACTCAAGGAGACGGCCACGTGCATCGGCCCCCAAGTCCAGACATTTTTACGTATGATCTCCCATGCAACGCCTACATGGGCCACTTCAAATTCGAAATGAACAACGGCCAACGGCCGTACCCGGAAACCAGCCTGGTTGCCCCCAAACCAGTGGCAAAGGATTTTTGCGAGAAAGGCCGGCAAGAAGAACACACCTTCATCCAGAATGGCGGTGAGGGAGTCCTGGATTAGGGGGGTATCCGGACAGTCGAATTATATCCTTTGGCCGGACTGTTGGACTATGAAGATACAAGATTGAAGACTTCGTCCCGTGTCCGGATGGGACTCTCCTTGGCGTGGAAGGCAAGCTTGGCAATACGGATATGCAGATCTCCTTCCTTGTAACCGACTCTGTGTAACCCTAGCCCCCTCCGGTTTCTATATAAATTGGAGGGTTTTAGTCTGTAGGACAACATACAATCATAGCATAGGCTAGCTTCTAGGGTTTAGCCTCTCTGATCTCGTGGTAGATCTACTCTGGTACTACTCATATTATCAAGAATAATCAAGCAGGATGTAGGGTTTTACCTCCATCAAGAGGGCCCGAACCTGGGTAAAACATCGTGTCCCCTGCCTCCTGTTACCATCCGCCTTAGACGCACAGTTCGGGACCCCCTACCCGAGATCCGCCGGTTTTGACACCGACATTGGTGCTTTCATTGAGAGTTCCTCTGTGTCATCATCATTAGGCTTGATGGCTCCTTCAATCATCGATAGCAATGCAGTCCAGGGTGAGACTTTTCTCCCCGGACAGATCTTTGTATTCAGTGGCTTCGCACTGCGGGCCAACTCGCTTGGGCATCTGGAGCAGATCGAGAGTTACGCCCCTGGCCACTAGGTCAGGTGACAGTGTTCAGGAGACCGCACCGACAACCGCTACGACCCTCAATTAGGAGCCAATTGCGCCATCCATGGACGGGTGGATAGACCCCGCCACGGAGGCCGTATCCTCAGCGATGATCAAGCCGAGTATCGACCTTACCCTTCATGAGAGCCGTGACGCCAAACTGCCGGATTCTTCCCCGGCCACGGACTCCGAACCGCTTGCGCCCGTGCCTACCGAATCCGACCGGGCGCCGATCATGGAGTTTACCTCCGCGGATATTTTACAGCACTCGCCCTTCGACGACATACTGAACTCATTAAGGTCTCTCTCCTTGTCAGGAGAGTCCTGGCCGAACTATATCCGGCAGGATTGGGATGAGGATGACGAAGAAATTCGCCGCCCATCCACCACCCACTTAGAGCATCTCTAGCAGTTCGGCCCCCCAGGGCGCTAAAAAAGGGCGGTCTGGGGGCGAACCGATGCTAGTTCGGCCCCTGGGGGCGACCTAACTCCTAGTCACACCCCCAGGCGCTGCCCCCAGGACGCGAAAAATTCGAACTTGGTTGTTCCCTCTCACAAAAGA
>NW_024116494.1:0-98814 GCF_003073215.2 Triticum urartu
CTGAATCCTACTTGGGGTTTCCCCAAGTGGCGCCCCCTTTCCTTTTTCCACCAGAGAAGAAAGAAAGGGGGAAGAGAGAAAGGAAGGGGGCGAACCCCCTTTTTCCTTCTCCAATTCGGCCACATGCCAAGGGGGGCGCCACCCCTTGTGGGCCGGTGTGCTCCCATCTTATGGCCCATATACCCCCGGGGGGTTCCGATAACCCCTCTAGTACTCTGATAAATAGTCGATACACTCTGGAACACTTCCGGTGTCCGAAGACTATCGTCCTATGTATCAATCTTTACCTCTCGACCATTTCGAGACTCCTCATCATGTCCGTGATCTCATCCGGGACTCTGAACAACATTCGGTCACCAAATCACATAACTCATATAATACAATATCGTCATCGAACGTTAAGCGTGCGGACCCTACGGGTTTGAGAACTATGTAGACATGACCGAGACACCTCCCTGGTCAATAACCAATAGCGGAACCTGGATGCTCATATTGGCTCCTACATATTCTACGAAGATCTTTATCGGTCGAACCGTTATGAAAACATACATTATTCCCTTTGTCCATCGGTATGTTACTTGCCCGAGATTCGATCGTCGGTATCGACATACCTAGTTCAATCTCGTTATCGGCAAGTCTCTTTACTCGTTCCATAATACATCATTCTACAACTAACTCATTAGTCACTTTGCTTGCAAGGCTTCTTATGAGTGACAAATCCTAATCTCGATTTATGCCAACCCAACAAATACCTTCGGAGATACCTGTAGAGCATATTTATAATCACCTAGTTACGTTGTGACATTTGATAGCACACAAGGCATTCCTCCGGTATCCGGGAGTTGCATAATCTCATAGTAGAAGGAATATGTATTTGACATGAATAAAGCAATAGCGATAAAACTGAATGATCAATATGCTAAGCTAACGGATGGGTCTTGTTCATCACATCCTCCTCCTAATGATGTGATCCCATTATCAAATGACAACTCATGTCCATGGTTAGGAAACCTTAACCATCTTTGATCAACATGCTAGTCAAGTAGAGGCTCACTAGGGACACTGTGTTTGTCTATGTACTCACACATGTATTTGGGTTTCCAATCAATACAAATCTACATTTATCATGAATAAGGAAATATAAAATAACAAGTTTATTATTGCCTCTAGGGAATATTTCCTTCAAAACCAACATGCCCACCGTGCTCCCCTCACCTCTCCATCATGTCCCTGAGATTAGCAGTCGACCGCTACGTCACATCACCAATGCCCCTTGAGCTCATTTGTCCTGCATCATCATTTGCATCGCCATCTTCTCCGCTCGGCCTCAAGATCGCCACCACCGTACCGACTGCTTCGAGCCTTCCCCAAGCTCGTCGACTGATCTGTTTGATCTATCGTGAGCTCCTGCGTGGATCCCTTCCTTCCTCCCCTCCTAATCCGATATGTAGCCATTTCCCCCTTGTTGACCGTAGCACGCTGCCACACGAGCTCGTCACTGACGAAGCCCCGGTCACCGTTTGGTCACCCCGTGCTGTCTAACACGCTTGCCGCACCCCGTAGCATCTCACTAATGCATCGGTTAGCTCAACTGCACACTTCAACCGTGATTCCGAGCACACCCGAACTCTAGCGGCCGCAACCAAGCTTGTCGCCGTCAATTCCGACCATCTCAGGCCCAACCACCGCCACCGTCCGATGCGCCGTCAAGCTAGCTGTCCAACGCGCCTAACCATGCTCCAAATGGGGCACCATAGAGGAAACCCGAGGTGTTTGGACGCCGCTGACCTTGCCGACAGCTAAGCGCTGGCGGGTTTAGTCCGTTTTGACCGGATTTGACCCCTTGGGGTCAATGACATGTGGGCCCCTGGCTATTTTTAGTTCCGGTTATTTTATAACACTATAACTTAGTTAGTGAACGAGTCATTGACCAGTGGGCCCCACTGGTCATGTTTGACCAGAAATGGCTCAGTTGAGCTGCTGATGCTAGGCTTATCTCATGTTGATGTCATAATCATTTTCTGGTGATTTTATATTTTAGAAATGATTTATAAAATTCAGAAAATTGTTTAAACTTCTAAAATTCATAGAAAATTAATCGTAGCTCAGAATGAAATATATTATATATGAAAAATTATAAAACAAATACAAGGAATCCATTTGTGACATTATCATGCATGAAAAACCAACTTATACCTAATGTATAAGCGAAAATGTCTAAATGGCATTTAAAATGCTTAAACTGGAGTTTTCATTTGAACCCTTGGTTCAAGTGGACTTCATTGAACTTGTTGCTAGTTGCATTAGCACAATCCATAGCAGTCTCATCATGTCATGTTCATGCATCATATTGTTGCATTTGTTGTGTATTGATTGTGGGAACTGTCCGTCTTGATAGGTCCTGCTCCTGCGAGTGGCACCGAGCCCCTGTCTGAGGAGCAGCACTACCCTGTTGATCCCCAGGCAAGCAATCCCCTTTGACCATTCTGATAGAACCCTACTCTCTTGCTCCTGCTCTATTTTATTACATTAGAACAACAACAATTCAACTGTTACTTTAAGTTAAGGCAGTTGAACGCATTCCTCTGCATGACATGTCATTGTCACAGTAAATAGCTAAATATTCCTAGCATGATTAGGAGTTGCTTGAGCCATGAAGTTATTTCATCCATGCCATTCTTGCTATTGCTTAGAGTTGTGTCATATCTAATTCATCTACGAGAGGCCATGTAGGAGTACATCGTGGGTTGTCTCATTGAGACCATCCTGAAGAACTGAGTTTCGTGTTTGTGATCCAAGAACAGTTACTACCACACATAGGGCTCCGGACGCTCCAAGCTCTCTCAACTTATTGATCGCATTGATCTTTGTCCAGGAGTAGCAACTAATTTCTAGTGTTTGTAGGATGTGCTATTGGTCGTACCAAGCGCAGTACTACCCGACGAGGTGGACATGGGACGGCTAGGCACGTGACACAGTGTACCAACGTAGTACCATCCATCCAGGTGGACTTGGGAACCCTTCTCACATCGTTTGAGGCCGTGATAGAAACCTCGGTCGGATCTCTTACAGATACAACCTCAAATAGGCTATAAACCTGGACTAGAGTCTTGTCTGGTTAGTCATGTCGTGGCCAACACCCTCTCCAGGCCTCCACTTGAAGGCTTTCGAGATACATGACGTGTGCAAGGCGATAAGCGATGAGAGCGTATGTGAAGGAGTTGTTGGGAATCGTTGCATGGAAAAAAATCAACGCACACGCCATGATCTATCCATGGTGATGCATAGCAACGAGGGGGAGAGTGTGTCTACGTACCCTCATAGATTGTAAGCGGAAGCGTTTCTCAACGCGGTTGATGTAGTCGAACTTTTTCGTGCTTCAACCGATCAAGTACCGAATGTACGGCACCTCCGCGTTCTGCACATGTTCAGCTTAGTGACGTTCATCGCCTTCTTGATACAGCAAGACATCGAGGTAGTAGATGAGTTCCGTCAGCACGACTGGGTGGTGATGGTGAAGTGATCTCTGCAGGGTTTCACCTAAGCACTACGAAAATATGACCGGGGGTGTAAATGGTGCAGGGGGCGCCGCACACATCTAAACAATTGTCTGGGGTGTGCTAGGGGGTGCCCCCCACATATATACAGGTGGGAGGGAGAGGGGAGAGACCGAATCCTACATGGGTTCCTCCTAGGCCGACGCCCCCTCCTTCCTTATTTACCGGAGGGGGAAGGAAAGAGGAGGGAGGAGGCAAGGAAGGGGGAGGCCGAATCCCCCCTTTCCTTCTCCCTTCACCTCTTTCCTTATCCTCTATTTCGGCCAATATGGGGGCGCACCACCCACGTCTCCTCTCTTGGCCCATTAGGCCCATATCTTTTGCCGGGGGTGCTCGGAACCCCTTCCGCTGACTCGATATGTCCCCGGTACCCTCCGGAACACTTCTGGTGTCCGAATACTATCGTCCTATATATCAATATTTACCTATCGACCATTTCAAGACTCCTTGTCATGTCTGTGATCTCATCCGAGACTCTGAACAACATTCGGTCACCAAATCACATAACTCATATAATACAATATCGTCATCGAACGTTAAGCGTGCGGACCCTACGGGTTCGACAACTATGTAGACATGACCGAGACACCTCTCTGGTCAATAACCAATAGCGGAAGCTAGATTCCCATATTGGCTCCTACATATTCTACGAAGATCTTTATCGGTCGAACCGTTATGACAACATACGTTATTCCCTTTGTCTATCGATATGTTACTTGCCCGAGATTCGATCGTCGGTATCTTCATACCTAGTTCAATCTCATTACTGGCAAGTCTCTTTACACGTTCCGTAATACATCAGCTCGTGACTAACTCCTTAGTCATTTGCTTGCAAGCTTATGATTGTATTACCAAGAGGGCCCAGAGATACTTCTCCGATACTTGGAGTGACAAATCCTAATCTTGATCTATGCCAAGTCAACAAACACCTTAGGAGATACCTGTAGAGCATCTTTATAATCACCCAGTTACGTTGTGACGTTTGATAGCACACAAGGCATTCCTCCGGTATCAGGGAGTTGCATAATCTCATAGTCGAAGGAATATGTATTTGACATGAAGAAAGCAATAGCAATAAAACTAAACGATCATTATGCTAAGCTAACGGATGGGTCTTGTCCATCACATCATTGTGATACCATTATCAAATGACAACTCATGCCAATGGTTAGGAAACCTTAACCATCTTTGATCAAGGAGATAGTCTAGTAGAGGCTCACTAGGGACACGATGTTTGTTTATGTATTCACGCATGTATTAAGGTTTTCGGACAATACAATTCTAGCATGAATAATAAACCTTTATCATGAATAAGGAAACATAAAATAACAACTTTATTATTTCTAGGGCATATTTCCTTCAGGAGTACACCCCCTGCAGGGTTATGATCTATTCAGATGGACGCATCCTCGGATATGGACTACTTGGAAAGCTGGACAACCACTAGTACGCATCGGTGCTATACAAACAGTTTTTAACCCCTTTCCGCAATGACATTTGGACCCGTCGCCTAGTGAGTGACGGCGATATGGGGGTCCTTCCCACATGACCCAGAAACCGTCGGGGATAGGGTCCCTACAGTAATCCTACTCATTTCTGCTCGCATTGCCATCGCAATCGGTATTCTATGGTGCTACATTTACGATGCGCGGCCCATCTATAATGGTTCACTATTATAGAATGTGTATGATGCGCGGCCCATCACAAATGGTTCACTATTAATAAGATTAGCTAATCATCGTACGAGTGTCGGACAGGATTACGAAAGGTCGGACCGTCCTAACATCGTCGTACACGACAACTATCGCACATGCTATTCATGGTGCAACATTTACGATGCATACTTCATCAGAAATAGTTCATGGTTGCAAATCGTGTATGATAAGGCAACTAACACAAACGTTTAGTTTGGCCGCACCGTTTGTGATATTGTCTGACATTGCACACGCTTTGCAAATGGCAACTGTGTGCATGCTTGCAGACATTTCCTCTCTGTGGACCGTCTCACATTATGGTGTATATCGCAAACGTTTGTGTTTTACCAACTATGTGTGCCGCAACGACCTGGAGGGCGTAATTTCGCCATAATTTAATTGCTGCTATTTCAAATTGTACCAGATTTGAATTTGAATTTGAATGTATGCTACAACTTTATTCATATCCATCAGGTTCAAACAACCAATGCATTATTCAATTCATAGGTACATATGTTCAATAATTACATAAGAACCAAATAAATAATGATGAACCACAGTTGTATACTTGTACTATTAAAGACGGTAAAGAATGAGGCGAAATACATTCTAGTTGCTGAACAAGGTGAAGCGGAATGCCCATATTGTGCCCTCCTCCATGCAGAAGGCACGCACAACTCTAGTCTAACCCCTTGTGATGACCGACCGCCCATCCTTCACGGTCTTCATGAAAACATCTAGATAATCATCATGTTCTGGTAGAAATACTTTAACCTTTGCATGCCCACCAATCATGTCGTTTGAGAGGTAATCTTGAGTAAACTGCTTTGGCAACCACTACAAAGGAAAAAGATTCAGACATTGTCATCTAACACAACTCATTATGGGTAGTAAAAAGAAGGCTGCAGAGTTCTTACTTACCATCCTGCAGTTCGCGGTTGTCTTGGATAAAGTCTAAACAAATAGTTTAATTGCCATCTTTGGACCCATTTTACTAACAATCTTTATCAGCTTCCTCACTTGATGCTGGTTCACCGATATCTCATTGCCCTATACACAGAAAGGGTCAAAGCGCGGATCTTTGCCGACGACATATGTACCTAAAAGCACCAAGTTAATATTAGAAGCTAAACAACAATTGCACAATGATGTAGTACAACACTCTTTTATAATACTCCCTCCATTCCTAAATATTTGTCTTTCCAGCGATTTCAACAAGTGACTACATACGGAGTAAAATGAGTGAATCTACACTCTAAAATATGTCTATATACATCCGTATGTGGTAGTCCATTTGAAATCTCTAAAAAGACAAATATTTAGGAATGGAGGGAGTATCTTATAACATCCAATATACTCACATATTAGATGAATTAAAATCTTATATTATGGGCCGGAAGGAGTTTAGTGCATTCTTACAAATTATCGGCTGATTAACTGCTGATGTGTCCATGGGTTACAGTTAGTTTGAGCTAGTTCGGGCTCAAATAGACCTAAAGTATATCTAAACATGAGGGCTATTTGAGCTAGTTGCATTTAACCCACCCAAAAAAACTATCCAACCCAAGAGGTGCTAACTGAAGCTAGTTCTCCTAGTGCATTTACTGTTAATCTAACCCTGCCATCCAAACAACTCTTTGGATGGAGTTAGTTCAGGGTTAGTAATGAGCTAGAAACTAACTATAACCTCTAGCTAAGTTGAGTATCCAAACAAGGCTATGTTGTTGTTGTTGTTGTTGCTGCTGCTGCTCTTGTATGTATATCTAGACATCATTAGAACACTAATGTAACACTCTTCCTTGTTGCTATGTAGCCTAGGATTGCATATTTAGACATTAAGTACAGTGCATGTTGCTATGTAGCCTCAGATATGTTACATATGGCCCTAGTTAACCTAACGATAAATGGGTTGCTGATATATTCAGTTAAAAGTCTGATTCACCGATTAGTCCCTTATCAGCCCCCGGCCTATATGGTACCAACTACCAATATCATGAACAGTGAGCAGATATAATCCATGGGATGAAACTAACCTTGATGGAAAAAGCAATCGTTCCCAAAATTGTCCTGTGTAGGTACATCGAGAAGCATGTTAAGCACAACAGGCTAAACATCAACCAAAATTATCCATGGTTGACAAAATAATCTCCAAAATATAGCTTCAATGTGCAGGTTTAAGCATGCTAGTAAAGCAAAACAAGTGGAAAGGTGTGTTAACTGGAACAGGCCTAACATTTAACAACAAGCAAACATATTCATTCAAATTGGTATTGTGTCGGTCTAAGTACACTGGTTATTGTTAAATAAAAGTGGAAAGGTGTGTTAACTACAAGATGCAGCAACCAAATGTAGTCATTCATAGTGGTATTGTTGAAACTGGTACTGATGAAATTGAACTGCACAGTTCATACTTGCACATATAGAATATCACGTTGTGAATAACTGGAATAAACAAGGCATATTACGAACAATCAAAGATAGCATTTGAAACTGGACATATGCTAACTACAAACAACCGAACAATCAAAAAACTTTAAAAGAGGCATATGCTAGCTATAACAGGCTTTACAGCAAGCAAATATATGCATTCCTATCGGTATGTTTAAAACTGGATTGATGAAATGTACTGCACTATAAATAATTGCACATATAGAGCATCAGATTGTGAACAACTGAAATAAACAAGGCATACTGCAAAGAACCAGATATAGCAATTAAAACTGGACATATTCTCACTACACTACAAAAGGGACTCGACAAAACAAATCATGGGTTTCCCCCTGTGAAGAGGCGCGACAAAACAAATCATGGGTTTCCTCACTTGTCACGGATGGGCTCGTTCCCGTGGGAGGAGCATAGACACCCTGGATGCGCTCCATGTTGTCACAGATGGGCTCCTTCCCCTTGCAAGAGCACGGTTGTAGGGTGCCCTCCCTGATGTTGCAGACAGGCGCTTTCCCCTTGGAAGAGAAGACATGCTCTTTCCCCTTGGAAGAGCCGGAGAGGGGGCCCTCCTCGTGGTCGTCGTCGATGAGGTCTAACTTGGAAGCTGTGGATCCCAAGCCAGCGTCGCAGAACGTGTCCTTTAGAAATGACAAAAGGGCCTCGATGGCGATGTAGGATGGTAAATTGTTGACATCGAGCCAGAGGAGATCAGCGGCAAGGGCATGGATGAGATCGACGATGGTCGAACCCGAGGGGTTGGGGGTGGGCCACTTAACCTGTGGCATAGCCCACCTCAGGTCGTCGCTGTTGATGACCTCGATGTCGTAGCTGGCGGCCGAGACATGCCCACATACTCTAGCCCGCTGCTTGAGTGTATGCCGCCAGTATTGGTCGTCAGCTTCCTCGGCGACGTCGAGTGAAGAGACCCTGATACACCTCTTTTGGGCCAGTCGCTCCTCGAGCTCCACGAGAAGCGTAGCCGAGCTTAGGCTGCAACACTCTGGAGTGGGGGATGGGGATGGGGATCTACGGGAAAGGGGGCATTTGGCAGGCATCATCTAGGAAACTCAGGGCGGCCTGGGTATGGAGATCGATGGGTAAGCTGCACGGGCAAACCGGCAAATGTTTACAATGCAGGCCTTGCGGCGGCGGCGGGGGGGGGGGGGGGTGTTTGAGGAAATGACGTGGGTACTGAAAATTTTACTATGCGGGAGTCAAACACGGGAGTGAAATGCTGGGGCTATTGAATTTTTTGATGATAGTGCATCGCACACGGTCCGGAGATAACAACTGTGTGTTATGAAACAGAAAAACCCTCGAGGCAGGCAAATATTTTCTAGGGATGCAAGTGGGATTGGGAACAAGAAACATCGCACACGGTCTAGAGATAACAACCGTGTGTTATGAAATAGAAAAACCCTCGATGCGCATAGATATTTTCTAGAGATGCAGGCGGGATTGGGAACAAGAAACATCGCACACGGTCTGGAGATAACAACCGTGTGTTATGAAACAAAAAACCCTCGAGGCGGGCAGATATTTTTGAGAGGGGGAGCCTCATGGAGCCCAATGTACTGTGCGGATGTGTGCGCGATAGGGGCACCGTCGTGGCACACCGTTAGTTTGAGTGAACCGTGTCTGTTGCGTCATCTGACTTGTCTAGTGTTCATAAATTTGGCAAAAAATGACGCGGGAGAGGGTCAGAACACGAACACACACTACTTCAGGATGCTGCTAACGTGACACTATGATCGGAGACCCTTCGACAAAACTGTGTGCGATGCAATAATCGCAAACGGTGGTGTAAAAACCCATCAAAAAAGGTGGAAAACATTTGCGATGACGGATGCATCAAACACGGTTCGGATTTCAGTTGCGTGTGCGATGCAAGGCATATAGTTCAGTTCAATTAAATGTTTGCGATGAGGAGGAACAAAAGAAATGGGTAGCTAGATGAAGGTGTGTGCGATACACAGCATACGGTTCACTTGAATGAACTGTTTGTGATTAGGCAACACAAAAGAAATAGGCAGCTAGATGAAGGTGTGTGCGATGTACAACATATGGTTCACTCGGATGAACTATTTGTGATTAGGCAACATAAAATAAACGGGCAACCAGATGAAGGTGTGTGCGATGTATAGCATACGGTTCACTCGGATGAACTGTTTGTGATTAGTCAACACAAAAGAAACGGCAGCCAGATGAAGGTGTGTGCGATGTACAGCATACGGTTCACTCGAATGAACGGTTTGTGATTAGACAACACAAAAGAAACGGTCAGCCAGATCAAGGTGTGTGCGATATATGGCATGCGGTTCACTCGGCCTTGTCGTCAGTGTGTGACCTCTGTGGCAACCATTCGCTCCCCACTAGCCTCTTCGTGTACCGTGGCAACCATCCACCGCCTCTTCACCTTTCCCTCTCGATTTGGAACTGCTGTCGCACGCTCTTCCTCCCTCCATTTTCCTTCACCCTTCCTTCTACCATTGTTCGATCATCTTCTCCATGGAGGGAACAGGCAAGAAACGACCCTGTTATTCTTGCCACGATCTAAAAGATGACGTGGTGGAGGAACTCAATGATCGGTGCGACGTCATCACCTCAGCTAGCATGGAAGGTTCGTTCAAGACCATTCTCGACTCAACTAATAACATCATTACAAGGAACCGAAGAGTCTAGGAGCGGTTTGATCTCCCCTATCTTCTTCACCGTGACCTTGCTGACTGGCGTGGGGACGAGGGAAGCCTCGTCTTGTGCAAGTTGATGCCACTTGATAATGATACGTATGATGTTAAGATTCCATCGCTTGAGGGCAAGGCTTGGGCAGGCACAAATGGAGATTGGGCTGTTTATATTGGGTACAACTGCGAGTGGGAACTTGTGAATGTGTACACTCGTCACCGGGTTCCACTTCCAAAATCTCAGACTGCCCAGAGGTTGAGTACACCGGTATTCTACATGAGTTTAAATACGATCATGGGGACTGTCGTCTATGGAAGATAGCAATTTGTCCAGTTCCCAACCGCTCTTGGGATTACATGAACTATGAAGTTATTGCTATCTTTGACAAGCTTTCTGCCGTCCTTACTTCCACACCGCGATGGATATTGCTCAAAAAACAATTTATGTACACGGATGAGTACTGTGATGCAATTCAATACGAGGGTCTTGCGTTTGCTACCAGCACTCATGGCACTGTTTTTGCATGGAATCCTGATGCTTTCGGTATGTTTGTCTTCCACCATAATTATAATTGTTTCATCCACATGCATGCGGGTTATCTAGTTTACCTTTACTAATTAATTAACCTTCTTGTGTTTCCAAGGTCTTGTGAACATTCCACCACCTATAATTGAAAATTTTTATAACCAAGGGGGAGATGACCATGCTGATGATCACGAGCATGAGGACGAGCAGGACCCATATACTCAGTGGCACTTGGCAACTTATTCCGATGGATCACTAATACGTCTCCAACGTATCTATAATTTTTTATTGTTCCATGCTGTTTTATTATCAATCTTGGATGTTTTATAATCATTTTATAGTCATTTTATATCATTTTTTGGTGCTAACCTATTGACATAGTGCCAAGTGTCAATTGTTGTTTTTTCCATGTTTTTTACATCGCAGAAAATCAATATCAAACGGAGTCCAAATGTCATGAAACTTTACGTAGATTTTTTATGGACCAGATGGAAGATATTGGGCCCTGGTTGCACCTGGGGGGAGTCCCAAGGAGGGGAGAACCCACCAGGGCGCACCAGGAGGCCCAGGCACGCCCTAGTGGGTTGTGCCCACCTCGGGTGCCCCCCAGACCACCTCTTTGCTCTATGAATACCCAAATATCCCCAAAACCCTAGGGGAGTCGACGAAATATTCATCCAGCCGCCGCAGAGTTCAGAACCACCAGATCCAATCTAGACAACATCATGGAGGGGTTCACCACTTCCATTGGTGCCTCTCCGAGGATGCGTGAGTAGTTCTTGTGGATCTTCGGGTCCGTAGTTAGTAGCTAGATGGCTTCATCTCTCTCTCTCTATCTCTCTCTCTCTCTCTCTCTCTTGATTCTCAATACAATGGTCTCATGGAGATCCATATGATGTAACTCTTTTGCGGTGTGTTTGTTGGGATCGATGAACTTTGAGTTTATGATCAGATCTATCTTTTTATATCCATGAAAGTATTTGAGTTTCTTTGATCTCTTTTATGCATTATCTCTTACAGCCTCGTATTTCTTCTCTGATATTTGGGTTTTGTTTGGCCAACTTGATCTATTTATCTTGCAATGGGAAGAGGTGCCCGGTAGTGGGTTCGATCTTACGGTGCTTGATCCCAGTGACAGAAAGGGAACCGACACGTATGTACCGTTGCTACTAAGGATAAGATAAATGGATATCGTCTACATCATGTCATCGTTCTTATTGCATTACTCCGTTTTTCCATGAACTTAATACACTATATGCATGTTGGATAGCGATCAACGTGTGGAGTAATAGTAGTAGATGCAGGTAGGAGTCAGTCTACTAATCTTGGACGTGATGCCTATGTAATGATCATTGCCTGGATATCATCATAATTATTTGAGGTTCTATCAATTGCCCAACAGTAATTTGCTCACCCACTGCTTTGCTATATTTCTCGAGAGAAGTCACTAGTGAAACCTACGACCCTCGGGTCTCTTTCTCATATTATTTGCCTTCGCGGTCTATTTTTATTTTCTTTTATTTTCAGATCTATTAAACCAAAAAAACCCAAAATACCTTGCTGCAATTTATTTTATTTGGAATTCGATCTATCAATATTTACAACTCTCTCCCATCAACGCACCGTTTCTGGCGCTGTTACCCGAAAGGGATTGACAACCCCTTTAACACGTCGGGTTGCGAGTGGTTGTTGTTTGTGTGCAGGGGCTGATTACGTTGTGTTGCTTGGTTCTTGTACTGGTTCGATAACCTTGGTTTCATATCTGAGGGAAATACCTACCGCCGATGTGCTGCATCATCCCTTCCTCTTTGGGGAAAAAACCGACGTAGCTTCAAGTGACATCAAAAGGAATTTCTGGCGTTATTGCCGGGGATGATCTTCAACATATACCATGTTCCTAATCACAAATTTCATATCCTTGCAATTTACATTATTTGCCATTTGCCTCTCGTTTTCCTCTCCCCCACTTCACAAAAAATTGTCGTTTTATTCACCCCTCTTTTTCGTTCGTCGTTTTCTTGCTGGATCTGTTTTTGTGTGCACTCTTGTTTGCTACCTTTGCTTGTGTTACCATGTGCCTTCTATTTGCTTGCATCTTTGCTTGATAAAAATCTATTGATATGGAGCCTCATCCACTTGCTAATATTTTCAAAAGATCTGAATATGTTGAACCAATTTCTAGTGAGTTGAGTGCTCTTGATTATCTTTATGAAGTTTTACTTGAGATTCGTGAATCTGAAAATTTTGATGAAGAAATTTATGAAGTGATTCATGATAGCTCCTTGAATGAAAAGCATGATTGCAATGATTTTACTATAAATTTCATTAATGTCGATTGTGCTAATAATATGCAAAACCCCAAGCTTGGGGATGCTAATTTTGATATGTCCACAACTTAATGCAATGATCATGATTGGGGTGATAATGATTCTTATGATCTTAAAAATTTATTTAAACCTCATGATGAATATGCTTACGATAATATTAAAAGTGGGTTTGGAAGAGAGTCAAATTTAGGTAAAAATAATCCCACATATTTGGAGAGTGTTCAATCTTACGAGATTTTTTATGAAAGTGGGCTTGGAGAGGTCATGATTTTATTTGATGATAATCCCACTATTTTGAAAGAGTGTCAATGTTGCATGCATGTGGATCATATACAGAATATGTTATGTGATAGCTATATTGTTGAATTTGATTATGATCCTACATATAATTATTATGAGAGAGGAAAATATGTTTGTAGAAATTTTCATGTTATTAAATTTCCTCTCGTTATGTTGAGATTGACAATGTTTTATTCCTCTCCTTTGCATATGCTAGATATTTCTTGTCTTGAAAATTTGTTTTCCTATAAAATTACTATGCATAGGAATTATGTTAGACTTAAATGTGATTGTCACATGTTTCATGATGCTCTCTTTGTGTTCCAATTATTATCTTTCGTATGAGCATTGTTGAAATCTTATGCCTATCTAAGGGCGTAAAACTATAGCACTTGTTGGGAGGCAACCCAATAAATAAATTTTATTTTTGCTTTTTTCTTTCTGTTTTTTGTGTGTTAGCACAATTATGCTACTGTTATGATTGTGTTTTTTATGTTTTAATTAGTGTTTGTGCCAAGTAAAGCCTTTAGGATCTTCTTGGGTGATAATTGTTTGATCTTGCTGAAAAAATAGAAACTTTTACGCTCACGAAATTAATTTTAATTTTTTACCAGAGAGCGAGAAAATACCCATTACACTTGCAGTAGATCAATATACAAATTTCTCAGGTGGTCCGAATTTTTCAGAATTTTTGGAGTTATAGAAGTATTTGAAATAGTCATATTTTCTATAGACTGTTCTGTTTTGACAGATTCTGTTTTCTTTGTGTTGTGTGCTTATTTTGATGGCTCTATGGTTTTCTTTGATGAGTTTTTTCCATAGAAAAGTTGGAATACAATAGATATAATACAAAAACAAAATATGAATTGGTTTGATTTAACACTTATAGTAGTGATTTATTATTATTATACTAACGGATCTCACGAAGGCTTTGTTGAGTTTTGTGTGATTGAAGTTTTCAAGTTTTGGGTTATCTTACAATGGATGAAGGAAGGATGTAAGAGCCTAAGCTTGGGTATGCCCAGCATCCCAAGCTATTATCCAAGAATGAGCAACCAACTAAGCTTGGGGATGCCCCCGAGTGGCCTCCCCGCTTTCTTCCAACAACTATCGGTATTTTACTTGAGACTATGTTTTTATTTGTCACATGATATGTGTTTTGCTTGGAGCGTCTTGTATGATATGTGTCTTTGCTTCTTTTATTTTGTGTTTTAAGTCATCAATCCTTGCTGGACACACCTATTTGAGAGATCCAAAATTATATCTTGACTTGTTAGAATTGCTCTCTATGCTGCACTTAAATTTTTTATGAGCAATGGACTTGCTCTAGTGCTTCACTTATATCTTTTTGAGTACGGTGTGCTTTGTTAAATGTTCTCTTTCTTCACTTAGATTTTTTGAGAGTTAGTAAAATTTTGAAGAAATTCTCTCTTGCTTCACTTACATTATTTTGAGAGAAAGAAAATTTGTTATGCTCATGATCTTCACTTATATTTCTTTGAGCTTATGAAAAACAAAACATGAAAATTAGTCCCAAGTGATAGATATCCAAGAAGGATAAACAAAAAAAGAAGAAAAAAATTCATGAAGATCATTGGACAAAATAAACTTGATTCTGAGTAATAGTTTGGAGATATGATAATGTGATATGTGAGTCATCTTGATGAGTAATTATGCTTTAGTAAGAATATTGGTGTTAAGGTTTGTGATTCCCTATGCATGCACGAAAGTCAATAATCATGCAATGAAATTATATCCTACTTGTGGTGCATTATTCGGTGTTAATTATGCTTAATGCTTGCTTATGAGATTATCTATTTGTTAGTTGGTCGCTTCCCAATCTTTTGCTAGCCTTCATTTTGCACTAAGTATGACCTCTACTTGTGCATCCAAAATCCTGTAAACCAGTTTTGCCACATGAGTCCACTATATCTACCTGCGGTATTCTTTTTCCGTTCTAAGCAAATGTGCTTGTGCCATATCTAATTTTCAAAATAAATTTCTCTTTTGTGTGTTTGTTTCGCTCGCGGTGCGATGAGGGGTAGCTAATATTTTCCATGCTAGATGTGTTATTCTCAAGATGAGTGTTTATTCACTTGTCATTGCATGAGAGTAAGGCAAAGGCATTAGGGATGCCCAGTTCCGAAATGCAAAAACAAATGAATTTACTTTTGTCAGGGGAAACGACACCTACGGGATCATGAAGAATCCCTTTTGCTACTGTTGGCGGGCGCGGGGCTATGGAAATAGCGGGTTTGAGGGATCAACACGGGGGGGTGATTATCTAGGTTCGGGCCGCAAGTGATGTGTAATAGCCTATTCCTATTGGTTTATGTTTGCCTGGTGTTCTTGGACTAGCTACAAAGCGTTTAGGGTCCAAAAAGTCTGAATCCTCTCTCAGTACGCCACGGGCCTCCTTTTATACTCAAAAGGGGCTGCCACAATGGCACACAGGAGGTGGAAAGTTGTATAGTAGTCGAGTCTATCTCCTGGCACTGTAGCACAAACGAATTTAATGCGCTGCCAACGTGCCCTTCTTGCTTTATCAGGGACGGCAAGGAAGCTCGTCCCAGCTGTCCCCGCCTCATCTAGCTTCGGCGCGCGTCCGAACTGACGAGGCATGTAGTGCCACATTGGATGGCTGGCTGCTAAGTTGATGCGGTGGCAGAGTCTTCACGAAGATCTGCATGCCACCATGCAGGTGCTTGCTGAATTGGCCTGGAGGCCGCACGTCGCCACGCAGGTGCTCGCCTAGTTGGTGGGCTGGCAACTATGTGGGAACGGCGATGGAGTCTTGGCAGGTGTGGGCCTAGCTGCGGCCCCGTGGATGTCTTCGGCAAGGGCCTTGCCGGGGCCTGGTAAGGGTCTTGCCGCGGCATCGTGGGCGTCCCCGGCAAGGGTCTTGCCGGGGGGGTCTCGTGGGTATCTGTGGCAAGGATCTTGCCGAGGATCTTCGTCTTGTATGTTCTTGGTCTTCACAAATATCTGCATGTCACCATGGAGGCGCCTCCCAAGCTTTGGTTCCAATGTGGTTGAGGGCGTCGCAACTCTTAGGCTCAAGGGTGGCAGCCCTGCTGGCGTTGGGCAAGTTGCCCCGACAAGGTTCTTGCCGGGGCCGTGAAGGCCGCCCCGGCAAGGACCTTGCCGGGGGAGTTCACCTCGCCCCTCAGTTCTTCATGCTTCTGGTCTTGAGCACAGCTCTGGTAACCTTGGCTTATTCCGCCCCACCAAGTGTGGCCACGGGCGTGGGGCTGCGACTACCCGTGCACAAGTAAAGGGGTACAAAAAGGGACCCCTACTTTTGCGCACCGACAGGAGCCCCCGGGCCTGGGCCACATATGAGCGCGGGGCGTTATTGGGCCAGGCCCAGAACAGTGTGCGGGCGCGCGTGTGGCGGAGTTTTTACTGCAGTAACTCCCTCGCTCGTTGCGCTTCCCCATGACCCGCGTTGAATGTGTGATGTGTGGGTCATGCGTGGGGCGGTTGATGCACGCATGCATCACATCGTGGTAAATAGGCGGCTCGCGCCTTCCCCATAAAAAGAGGAAAATGCATGGGCGCGGCTCATTTACTAAGTGGACTCGAGTCGTGGTCTTCAAGGTGCCCATGCCCCACGATCAAGGGGTGGAAAACAGTCGCTTCACTCATCTTCTCGATTTTTGCTTGCTTGCCACGTGTCCTTCATGCATTGAAAATGGTAGGCGGTGGACGAGGGGGGGGGCTTAAATGGCGATGCGGGAAACCGGGTCGTCGCTGATTGGAGCAGCGGGTCGGTCTCGATTCCCTGCGCCCCTGGCGGCCAGGTTGGTTAAGTGGGGCGGGTGGGACCCGGCCCCGCCCCTTTATAAGAAGGGGAGGGGGATGGCACCCCTCAATCCTCCATCATTCATCTCCTCCCATCTTGGCTCCTTCCTTCCTTTTGCTATGGAGAGAGGCCGCGCCGACACTTCGATGGCGGCAACGAGGGTCTCTGCTTGACAGTGTGCCCCTTCCCAAGATCTCGTGGCGGCGGAGCCAGCCATGAGAGCAAGAGGGAGGGGGCGAGGTCGAGGCCGCCGTGGCACTCGAGGAAGAGGAGGACGGGGCGGCGTACCGGGCTCGCCTCCGCCTGCGGCCCCTCCCCCAATGGAGGGCCACGTCGGAGACCAGCCCCATAAATTCGTCGTCATGTTGCACAAGCCAGTGCGCCGTCGTCTTCGTCTCCCTACTCCATCCGCTCGGGAGATGGAGCTCGACCCGCCACAGGCTTTGAGGCTGCATATGACGGGCTGTGGGAATGGCAGCATGTGGGTCGACATCGACTTCCCCGCCCCTCAAGTTATGTATCTTCATCGTGGATGGAAGACCTTCGCCCGTGCCCACAGCCTGTCGGAGGGGCTCGTTCTCCACTTCAAATTAATGGAGCGGCCTGCTCTCTGTCAAGGTCTTTGGGCACTTGGGAACTCGCCTAAGGTGTTGTGTGGAGAGCTCCTCCGATGATAAAGACTCCTCCTCGAGCGGGAGTGACGAGGAGGACAGCGACAACGACAAGGGCGTCAAGCGGGAGGACGCGGACTCCGACTGACCGTGCCGCCCTCCTCCCTTAGCCACGCGCCCTGCCGAGGGTCTTCCTCGTCAAGCTGTCCATCGGTACGCTCCCTGTTGCCTCCTTTTTGCCTTCACCTGCGGCACCTGGGAGGTAAAGGGCAAGAACGGGGATCACGAGGCACCTATCCATTTTAGTTTTTAGACATGCGAGCACTCGTTAGATTTGAACCTTGTAATCCCCTTGCTCATGTTTACATTCCGTACGAACTATACCTGTTTGAAACGTATTAATGAAAAAGGGTGCTTGCCGGGTTCTTTGTGCGTGAGCGAGGCCCATGCCAAGGAATGAATCCTTGATATTCCTAAGATAAACATTATTGCCCGGCAACAGGCCTTGTTGTCCCCTCACTTCATAGCACGACCATACTCACACTCTCGGCGGAGGCAGGGGGAAGTAGGATTAGGCCCTCCGTTTGCTTCCTTGTCAACACAACTACAACCAAGTTCTGGCCCAGAGAATAGTTCTTGGGCACAGGAAAGGGGGAGCACGGTGGCCCAGGAATAAACGAGGCTTCATACGTCCCAATTCCTTACGGAAATTCTTAACAGGGAATAAGAAGACTTATCTAAATCTGCAGCCCCCGGCAACCTTGGCTTGCCATGGTTGAATACTTGAATCTGCAGCCCCTCGGCAATGGCTTCCCGGGGTCGAGGATGTCGATCCGTCTCCCTGGCCTTAAATGGCTTGGCAGAAACACCTGCGTAGCCTGCGAACCAAAGAAAGGACTGGAAAAGGCAGAAAGACACACACCCGACCTCTATGCTAGGGGTTAGTTGTCGCTGAGCACTATCAACCCTACCAAAGAGGGAGACTTAACCTAGCATGCATGCTAAAACTTAGCGCGCCAGCGCTTCATTTATTTATGCTCATGGTCTGTGCCTGGCTCTGTACAAAGGGTTACATGCCTTGTCGGCAAGGCTTGTACAAAAGGTGGTTTTCCAGGAGGCTTGGCAACCGTGCCTCATGGATAAAACTTACGAAGATGTTTGATGTTCTAGGAGTTTCTCACTGGGACACCAACTTCGGTCTCCAGGAGGACTGCGCCAGGCCTGGTGACTCGTATTACCCGATAAGGTCCTTCCCACTTCGGCGTCAACTTGTTGGAACTCTTGGCCGACTGAACGTGCCAAAGAACAAGGTCGCCTTCCTCAAGACTTCGGGCATGAACCTTGCAGCTATGGTAGTAGTGCAAGGCTTGCTGGTAGCGTGCAACTCGCACAGCCGCCCAAAGACGATCTTCCTCAAGGAGTGTCACGTCATTTTGCCGCAACTGCTCTTGCTCAAGCTCGTCATAAGCGAGCACTCGAGGTGACCCGTATGTGAGTTCCGTGGTGAGAACTGCTTCTACCCCGTATACTAGGGCAAAGGATGTCTGGCCAGTGGCTCGATTTGGTGTCATTCTGATCGACCAAATAACCATTGGCAACTCATCAATCCAGTGCCTTCCACACTTGTGCAGCATGTCAAAAGTATTTTTCCTTAGGCCTCGCAGTACTTCAGCATTTGCCCTCTCCGCCTGGCCGTTGCTTTGTGGGTGTGCCACTGAAGCAAAACAGACCTTGCTATCGAGGTCCTGGATCTATTGCATGAAGGTGTGGCTTGTGAACTGTGTGTCGTTGTCGGTGATGACCCTGTTCGGCACACCAAAATGGCAAACTAGCCCCTTGAAGAACTTGACGGATGACTGTCACCTTCCCCACTGCTTCCACTTCGGGCCACTTTGTGAACTTGTCGATTGCGACGTACAAGTACTCAAGCCCCCGGTAGTATGGGGGAAAGGGACCAGTATGTCGAGCCCCTGGACCGAAAATGGCCAGGAGAGAGGGATTGTTTGAAGGGCTTGAGCTGGTTGATGAAGCTTCTTCGAATGGAACTAACACGCTTCACACTTGGTTACTAGCGCAGCTGCATCCTGGAGGGTTGTGGGCCAGAAGAAACTTTGCTAGAATGCCTTGCCAGCAAGGGCCCTCGACCCTATGTGGGAGCCACATACACCTCCATGTATCTCCGCAAATAGCTCTAGTCCGTCCTCTTGAGGAATGCACTTCAACCTCACACCGTTTGGCCTCCTTCTATATAGGGTATCATCCAGAAACCGGTACATGTTGGACCGGCGGGCTACTTTCTCTGCTTCTTCCTGCTACTCAGGGAGCTCTCCTGTTTGGAGGAAACGGACGGTGGGCTGCGCCCATGCCGGAGCCTGGGGCTCAACGGCAAGGACCAAAGGCACATCTTCGCACGCAGGGGTAGCTGCCTCTACGGTCAGGGCTTGGGGCCCTGCCGGAGGTAGTTTCCCCTCGGCAAGCTTGGGCTACCCGGCAACCTCCTTGCCGGCGGCTCCTGGGAGCTCGGTGGGAAGGTACTTGCCGGCGCTTGTCTTCCTTCGCTTGTTCTGCCCTACTAATGGCTCTACGGGTGGTTGTATTAACTTAAGTACAAAGGTACCTGGTTCCACAGGCAACTTGAGGGCAGCGCATTTCGACAGGTCGTTGGCAATGCTGTTCTCCGCTCGGGGAACATGTTCTGCGAGTAGGTCGTCGAAACGTTCTTCCAACTTCCTCACTTCATTCATGTAGGCCTCCATCAACGGGCTCTGGTAATCCTTGTTAACTTGCTTGACGACGATCTATGAATCACCTCTGATGATGAGCTTCTTGATTCCGAGGTCTGCCGCGATCCTGAGACCGGCAAGAAACCCCCCGTACTCTACCGTATTGTTCGTTGATTTTTCCTGGGGAAAGTGCATCGGAATTAAGTACTTGAGGTGCTCTCCGGTGGGTGCGATGAGTAGCACACTAGCACCAGCACCTTGGAGGGAGAAAGCTCTGTCAAAGTACATAATCCATTCACTCCTCGTCTCCTTGCCGGGAAGGGTGGTCTCTGAATCTCCTTGTCGGGCATTGCGGTCCACTCTGCTATGAACTCTGCCAAATCTTGGCTCTTGATTGTTGAAGTACTTTCAAACCTGAGGCCAAAGCTCGACAGCTCCAATGCCCACTCCACAATCCTCCCTGTCGCATCTGGGTTGTGCAAAACCCAATTCAAAGGGAGGCAGGTGACGACGGTGATCTCGTGCGCTTGGAAATAGTGGCGCGGCTTTCTTGAGGCCATGAGGAGGCCTAAGAGCAGCTTCTGCATTCCAGAATATCTTGACCTAGCCCCCTGCAAGAGGGAACTGACAAAATACACTGGGTGATGCACCATCTTCTTCTTCTGTCCCACTTCGCCCATCCGCTCAGACTCTGCCTCGCCGGGACCAGGCCTTGCCGGGGTCATGGTTTTTCGGTGTCAGGCTCTGTCAGGAGGACCCCGGCCCGCCATCCGACGGCTCTGCCGCAACTGTTGGTTCTCCCTCAAGTTCCCTCTGCACCACTAGCGCAGCACTGACCATTGATTCGTTACTAGTAAGTCCAGCAGCAACGGCTCCCGGAGTGCTGCCTCTGCCTCCGGAGTCCATTTTACTGGACCCGCCTTTTTCAAAACTTTGAAAAAGGGAGGGCGCGCTCAGCACATTTGGAGATGAACCTACTCAGGGAAGCAATGAAGCCAGCGAGCCTACAGACGTCTTTGACCCGTTTCGGTGCCTCAATCTGCTTGATCGCCTTGATCTTGTCGGGATTTGCTTCGATTCCGTGTTGAGACACAAAGAACCCGAGAAGTTTGCCGGAGGGGACACCGAATATGCACTTCTCTGGGTTGAGCTTGAGGTTGATCTTGCGCAGATTTGCGAATGTTTCTTCTAAATCTTGCACGAGCGTGGCCCTGTCCTTGGTTTTGACCACTATTTAATCCATATAAGCTTCCATATTTCTATGTAGCTGGGGCTCAAAACCAATCTGGACTGCCCGGGCAAATATTGAACCATTTCTCTTCAACCCGAAAGGCATTCGTACAAAATAGTACGTACCACATGGGGTGATGAACGCGGTCTTCTCTTTGTCTTCCTTCATCATGAAGATCTGGTGGTATCCTGAATAGGCATCGAGGAATGACAGCAGGTCACACCCAGCAGTGGAGTCTACAATCTGGTCGATGCGTGGAAGAGGGAAAGGATCCTTTGGACAAGCTTTATTGATGTCTGTGTAATCAATACACAGACTCCACTTCCCATTCACCTTACTCACCACCACCGGATTGGCCAACCACGTGGGGTGGAGTACTCCTCTTACCAGGCCTACCGCCTCCAACTTCCTGATCTCTTCAATGATGAACTCTTGTTGCTCCAAAGCTTGCTTCCTGACCTTCTGCTTGACGGCCGTGCGTGAGGACAGACAGCAAGATGGTGCTCAATCACCTCTGTGGGAACGCCGGGGATGTCAGATGCTTGCCATGCAAATACATCGACATTCACCCGCAGGAAGGCGACGAGCGTGCTTTCCTATTTGTTGTCAAGAGTGGAGCTTATAGTGAAAGCCCCGCCCGTGCCGTCCTCCTTGACGGACACCTTCCTGGTTTTTGGTGGTGCAGCCTTGGACTTCTTGCTCTTGCCGGTGGAGCTCTCTGGCATGTCCTCAACGGGGGCACAACACTCCTAAGAGGTGCGCTTGCCGGAGTGGGTGCAAGAGGTCTTGCCGGCCTTCTTCCCTCCCTGAGCTTCAGCGGTAGGAGCAAGTGCCCTGGTGTTAGTTGCTGCAACTACCTCTTGGTAGAGTTGGTCGGCGCAGATGAGCACATCTTTCTTGTTAGAGGGGACTGTGATGATGGTCAGTGACCCCGGTATCTTCAATGTGTTGTAGGCGTAGTGTGACGCCGCCATGAACTTGGCCAGCGCCGGGCGGCCAAGGATCCCGTTGTATGGCAGGGGAATCTCGGCAACATAAAAAACGATCTTCTCCGTCCTGTAGTTCAGCTCGCCTCCGAACGTAACGGGAAGCGTGATTTTACCTTTTGGCTGACTCCTTCCCGGGTTGACCCCTTGGAACATGCCCGTCTCCTCGAGATCTCCATCAGGAATCTGTAGCTTCTTGATCACAGCGGGCGAGATCAAATTCATACCGTCCCCACCATCAACCAGCATTTTTGTCACCTTGAGGTTGCGTATTGTTGGTGAAACCAACAACGACAAACACCCGACCGCAGTTGTGCGATCAGGGTGATCCTCGGTGTCAAAAATGATGGGCGTGCGGCACCACTCAGTGGCTTCTGGGCATCGAACGACGGCTCCGCCACAGTGACCTCACGCGCCCATTGCTTCAGCTGGCGACGTGAGGTGTGCAACGAGGCGCCACCATCGACGCACATGGCCTCTGTAGCCTTCTAGAACTCGTGGTCACCGGACTCGTCGTGCTTGTCATGATCATCATCTTCCTCTTTCTTGTCGCGGCCCCGAGCGGGCCTCTCCTGTTGGTTATCTTTGCTGTGGCGACCCCTTTAGCCGCCACACTTCTTGCTGGACCCATCGGCACCATCCCGACCCTTCTCCTTGTCTCACCTTTCATATTCAGCCTTCTGCTTTTCTGCCAGCAGCTCAACCTGTCGGTAGTTCTGGAGGTCATGGCCCTTATTGCGATGGATCTTACAGTACTGCTTGTCGGAGCCTCCTGGTTTGCCGGCAGCCGACAGGGCTAAATAGGCGGCACACCCGGCAATTTCCTTGCCGGGATCGTCAGCCTTGGCCTTTTTGGCGGTGCCGGGCTCGCCGGATCCCTCAACGGCAAGCATAGTCTTGCCCTTACATTTCCTGTTGCGGCGTCGGTCCTTCTTTTTCGGGGCAGTGGTGTCTTCGTCTGTGGAGTCGGTTTCCTCACCAGCATCTTCGCCAGGGTACTTCCTCCCCTCTTCAGCTCGAGCACATCTATTGGCCAGAACATAAAGTTCGGCCACATCCTTGACCCTGTTCATTGCCAACTCTTCACGCATCTTGCGGTTGCGCACATTCTGATGGAATGCGCTGATGACAGCGGCGGGATGAACATCCGGAATGTTGTATTGCACCCGACTGAACCTCTGTACGTGCGCAAGTTTTCACCTTCTTTCTAGGGGATGATATGCAAATCGCTCGCCTGGCCATGAGCTTGGTGGCCTCCAGTGAAGGCGCCAACAAACTCATGACACAAATCCGACCAAGAAGAAATGGAATCCACCGGCAAGTGCATCAACCACGACATGATGTTGGGTTTGAGTGCCAATGGGAAGTAATTGGCAAGCATCTTGTCGTCGCAAACTCCAGCAGTTGCATCGCAATGGTGTAGATGCTGAGGAACTCCGACGGGTGGGTCTTTCCATTGTACTTCTTGCCAACATCGGGCTTGAACATGCGGTGGGAGGGCCACTGGAACTACCGCAGCTCTCAGGTAAAGGCTGGACAACCCACTTCGTAAGGCAGGTAGCCGGGGCCTACTGAACCTGGGTGTTCCATAGTAGGCCCCGCACGCTGATCTGACTGATGGTGCGTCTCCCGTCGCCGTTCGATGGTAGTTCGAGCTTCTTCCTGGGCCCGTTACAAGGGGCTCTGTCGCGGTCTCGCGGCTGCACACCGCCTGCACCGGCGTCCGAGCGCGCACGCCGGCCTGGTTCGTCCTGTGAGTGGCGCACAGGGCTCTTTCCGAGGCGGTGCCCGGGGGCTCTGGCATCGCGGTGTTGCTCATCGCGCGCGGCCTAGGAAGGGCGTGACACGGGTGCCACCTGGGGTGCCGTAGAGGCTGCCACGCCGCCCGTGGGTAGCACGGCCCTGCCCCCGGACCCAGCAGCGTGTGGCTCGTCATCTCGGATTCGGCCGCCACCGCTAGCTTGGCTCCGATCGCCAGAGTGTCGTGGACGCTCGCGGGCCACGTCTCCGGCTCCATCCGTGACCACCCGGCCGCCTGCTCATACTGGCATCGACGGGCTGGCCCCGGATGAGCCGATCGTTGTGATCCCCTTTTTCTTGGGGGCCATGGTGATGATGAAGTCAGTGTGCTAACCTTCAAACCAGATTTTCACAGCTTGCGCCCCTACCTGGCGCGCCAAAGATGTCGGGGGAAACGACACCTACGGGATCACGAAGAATCCCTTTTGCTACGGTTGGCGGGCCCAGGGTTGTGGAAAGAGCGGGTTTGAGGGATCAACACAGGGGGGATTATCCAGGTTCGGGCTGCAAGTGATGCCTAATACCCTATTCCTGCTGGTTTATGTTTGCCTGGTGTTCTTGGACTAGCTACAAAGCGTGTTGGGTCCAAAAAGTCAGAATCCTCTCTCAGTACGCCATGGGCCTCCTTTTATAGTCAAAAGGGGCTGCCACAATGGCACACAGGAGGTGGAAAGTTGTACAATAGTTGAGTCTATCTCCTGGCATCGTAGGACACGCATTTAATGCGCTGCCAATGTGCCCTTCTTGCTTTATCGGGGACGGCAAGGAAGCTCGTCCCAGCTGTCGCCGCCTCATCTGGCTTCAACGCACGTCCGAACTAACAAGGCGTGTAGTGCCACGCTGGCTGGCTGGCTGCTGAGTTGCTATGGTGGCAGAGTCTTCACGAAGATCTGCATGCCAGCACGCAGGTGCTTGCTGAATTAGCCTGGAGGCCGCACGTCGCCACGCAGGTGCTCGCCTAGTTGGTGGGCTTGCAGCTATGTCGGAATGGTGGTGGAGTCTTGGCAGGTGTGGGTCTTTCCGCGGCGTCGTGGGCGTCCCCGACAAGGGTCTTGCCGAGGGGGTCTCATGGGTATCCTCGGCAAGGATCTTCGTCTTCTGATTCTCATCTAGTCTTGTATGTTCTTGGTCTTCACAAAGATCTGCTTGTCACCATGGAGGCGCCTCCCAAGCTTTGGTTCCAATGTGGTTGAGGGCGTCACTCTTAGGCTCAAGGGTGGCAACCCTGCTTGCGTTGGGCAAGTTGCCTCGGCAAGGTTCTTGCCGGGGCCGTGAAGGCCGCCCTGGCAAGGACCTTGCCGGGGGAGTTTCATCTCGCCCCTCAGTTCTTCATGCTTCTGGTCTTGAGCACAGCTATGGTAACCTTGGCTTATTCTGCCCCGCCAAGTGTGGTGTCAAAACCGGCGGATCTCGGGTAGGGGGTCCCGAACTGTGCGTCTAGGCAGATGGTAACAGGAGGCAGGGGACACGATGTTTTACCCAGGTTCGGGCCCTCTTGATGGAGGTAAAACCCTATGTCCTGCTTGATTAATATTGATGATATGGGTAGTACAAGAGTAGATCTACCACGAGATCGGAGAGGCTAAACCCTAGAAGCTAGCCTATGGTATGATTATATGTTTTGATTGTGCTCTATCGACTAGCCTGGCCCTGGTTTATATAATGCACGAGAGGCCTAGGATAACAAGAGTCCTAGCCGAATACGCCGGTGGGGAGAAGTCCTTGTCTTGATCGCCAAGTCTTGTGGAATCTTCCTTGTATGCGGCAGCTGTCCGAACTGGCCCATGAGTATACGACCATGGGGGTCCTCGGCCCAATCTAATAGATCGGGAGACGACGTGGTGAGTACCCCCTAGTCCAGGACACCGTCAGTAGCCTCCTGAACCGGTCTTCAAGTTAGGGACGCTCCTCGATTCTTCCGAACCGTTCTTCATCTTCGGTCATCGGTCTTGAAAACTGGTTCAACAAATCTTCTCATCTTCGACCTTGAGGATCACCGAAATGCATTCGACGAGTTTACACGTCGGGTATCCGAGGAGCCCCTTTAAGTTTACGGCCTTTATCAATGCCTTGTTATTTTTATGCCACACCTCGGGTTTGAAGTTGTTCCCAAGCGGCAGCGTCCTCTTGCGTCCGAGCTCCAACACCGGACTGTATTCGAGGTATCTTTTGCAACCGAGCACCAACGCCGGACCGCTTCCTAGCTCTAACGCCGGAATGTATCCGAGCTCCAACGCCGGACTATGTATCCGAGCTCCAACGCCGGACTGTATCCGAGCTCCAACGCCGGACTATATCCGAGGTGTCGTAAATCACCTTGGTTCAAAGAAGTTTGAAGGAGTTTAGCCGAGCTTAATGCCGGAAATGCCCTCTATGGAGCCAGCCACTAGTGCCCGAGCTTTATGCCGGGCTACTTCCGAGGTGGTGCACCACCCCGAATGTGGGCCGATTTTTGTGAATATTTTTTATTGGTGCAATTTATTCTCTGGCGAGATATATAGCCAGTAGCCCTCAAGGTGTGTATCGGTCTAAAACCCGAGATGCACCTGAAGGATGACGTAAGACCGCTGATTCCAGTAGCCGCTGAGACTCAGGTTGATTTGCAAAATCGGCCTGAGGATCAAGTCCAAGCTCGGCAGAATACTTTGGGACACTAAAAGCGGCGTGCTCAGTCCTCGAGACTCAGGTTGCGTGCGGCCGACCAACCTGAGGATCAAAATCTCCTCGGAAACTATATTGCACATAAAATTTTCTGCATTGGACAAGCAATGCAGTAGCCCCCGAGACACTGGTCGGGTGGCAAAACCAGATCAGGGGATCGATGTGCCCCTTTAATATTTGTAAATAATAAGCCCAAATCCCAGTAGCCCCTGAGCCTTAATGCGGGCACGGGTGGCCGGATTAAGGATCAATATCCATAGTAAAATGACAAATTATGTGTAATGACTCGATGTATCCAAGTACTTTATGTCATTAATGCTCGGATCCGCATTGTACAAAACTTTGTTGACCGACCATCGGCTTCCACCTCCTCGGCCAGTAGCCGAGGAGTGTTTGTCCTACTTTATAAAGCCTTTATGAGGGCAAAGATTTACAACAAACAAGGCAATCTGGCCATACAGTTTTATAAACAAAGGTACCCAGAGAGTTATATTACTGTTTAACAGAAGAAATGTCTTCCAAAGAAAATAGTCCCGCTATCGGTTCCTTTCTTTGGGCTGTCATGCTAAGCATGATCATTAAACCTCAGCTCTAATGTAAGAGCAAAATATCGAGGATTTAGTTTGGGAGGCAAGTTAATAGCCCCCGGTAGTGTTCGGCGACAGTCGGGGTCAAGCCGTAAACACTTCGGCCAATGTTATGAACGACCCGTCATTTAACATAGTCATCGGATCGCTGACCAGTTTACGCTTATTGTGACAGTCAGTTTTCGGCTTTCTCCACTGAGGTGCTTAACCATGTGAGCTGGAAGCACAATCGCAGTGGTTCTCCCTTTGCACGCCTAGCCGAACAAAACGGAACGTAGGAAGCAAGTGCAGGAGCCGGGCAACCCAACTATTGACCGAAGACACAATTCGAAACCGATGCATATATAGCAATATCTGAGAATGTTTTTGCCGAATCCCTAAAGGTGTCCGGCGTTGCACTGCGAGACTAATGCTAGAAAAGCACAAATATTTTAAAAGTGCCAAAAATCTTGGAAAACCAAGAAACGTCGGTAAAAACATGACGTCTGAACAAGATCAAGTGTTCGGTGCCAATCCGAAAATTGGTCTTAGAAAAAAGAAGTGCTTCTGTCGTGCTTTAACATGATACATCCTATCTCAACACTTCGAGCGGGTCAGCCTACGGCTTCAACCTCCTATCCCGAGGGTGGAGTACTTCTCATTAGGCCAGTTTAGCAAACTAAACTCTAGCGGCTTTGAGAGAGAAATTAAGCTCCCCGGCTAGTGACCGCACACTCGCGTCGAAAAAGGGAGTGATAAATAATAATAATAATAATAAAACTTTGCAACGACTAAGAAGAAGAACACTTATTATAAAACGGCTCAAATAAACTTAAGAGCCCCCAAGTGACTTGGGTAAAAGAATGATTGCATGTACCTAAGTACATATATCATATCTATGTTCAATCGAACTTTAAACGCGTCTTAACCGACCGTCGGCTTCTCCCTCTTTGGTCAAGGACCGAAAAGTGTTATGTACTCCATCGGTCGAGAATATCGACGGTGTTTCCAATAACCAGGCAATCAGGCCATAAGGCTGTAACAGACAAAGCGCGCTCAGGGAACTTATGCTATATTACTGCGAAGTGTAAGAAGCATCTTCGAAGAAAATAGTACCCCCACCGATACCTTTCTTCGGTGCTCATTGTTATTACGAGACTTGTGCAATAGATTTTTTGTACTCATGAGTTCCGTTGTGTGCTGGCCATCATTGAAAACTATAAGAGCGCTAGCTTTCGGCTTCACCCAGTCTGAGGTCCGGCTCGGGTGACCCGATCGTGACAATCACAGAGGTGCTCTCTTTACTCCCTAGCCGAACAATCGGGAACGTAGGGGTAAACACAGGAGCAAGGCAACCCAGCTTGCAAATCGCTTAAGTCAATATGGTGCATATTGTGACGTAATACACGAACAAGGAATGAAGCCGTACAAGTGTAATCATATGCAAGAGGAAAAGCTTCATGAAGGAAGCCCCCGAATGAATTGGGTATTTGAATTTATGCGTCACAAACAAAGTTTGGACAAGGAAATTTTTTACAAGCAACTTTTTTCCAAAAAAGTATAATGCTTGGTCGAACTGAACACAAGTTAGAAATTTAAGCTTTGAGCATGAAAGAGACTTAGCTGGTTAATGTGTTCGGTATTGATGACACGGTCCGAGCTTGATGCGGGGCAAGGTTCCATCCACCAAGCCGGTCCTGAGGTGGCGGAGCGGAGAGCTCGACACGCCGAAGTGGTGACATAGCACGGTCAATGCAGTGGTAGAGTGACGCCGAAGTCCCCGGATCATTTTCCTGTGCACAAAAAATAGTGCAAACCGGAGATAATAGTAATAATGATAATTAAAAAATCGTTGCATAATAAATAATTTATGCAAAGTGAGTAATAGAAGAAATATGACCTGGGGCCGAAGTCAATGTTGATGCAGGGCGTCGGCGTGATGCGGTAAAGGCGTGGCAAAGCCTGAATTCGCAGGTCGGTCCGGATGCGGCGTTCGCCGGACTATGTACGGAAACTGACCGAACCACCATGCGACTGTCGATAATGCGGCCACCATTTGATAGACCTGTGTACATATGATGGACAAACCAGAGTAATAATTCCTTGGGAAAAATGAACCCAAACAAGCAAAAAATATTGGGGTTAATAGCACCTGGTTTATTTGTCGTAGCCATCCGAAGGAAGGTGATTCCCAAAATTGGGACTCGATCCGCACACCCATTGCCTAATGGGCGATAAAACAACGGCATGGCAATGCTGGTAAAGGTTGGCTCACCGAGGCAAAGCCCTCGGCCCAGCTAACATGACGGAGCTGGTTGGCTAGTGACGCCGAAGTGTCCGGAGTAGGTTGGTAAAGAGATAGCGAAGCCCCCGGTCCAGCCGAGATGTCGAAGCCTCGGTGTCAGCCGATGAGTCGAAATAGGTAGGCGTGATGGAGACCAGCTTGAAGAAGCAATAGTGCGGCCCTGTCGATGCAGGTTGTGACGTGGTCGACGCCGGCTTGATGAAGCGACCGTGCGGCGGTGCCGGTATGCCCACTCCGTGTAATCCATGGGGCGGCGATGTTAGTGATGATTTATCCTTCGCGATGCCGGACTCTTGTTCGGCTTGCCGAGATGATGATCCGAAGAAGTTGAGCTCGGCTCAACAAAGTGACGCCGTGTCTAGCGCAGGTCGGCAGCCGTGGAGTAATATTGCTGGACTGGTTTGACACCAGCATGATCTTGAAGATCATGTTCAAAAGATCTTAAAGTTAGTTGGATGTGTTCGGGAACAAAACACAATACCCCATACAAAACTTCCTTCAAAAGGGATGTCCGAAATCCGGTTCATAAAAAAGATGAACTCGGGTCAGATTCGTTTTCGCGCAGAAAACAGATCCGAAAAGTGATGCACTAATCGGAAGGTTTCCAGAGTTTGGACGGTCGGATCGAGCTGAAATTTTGAGAGGTGATAGATATAGGAATTCCGCAGCCGATCAACGGTTGGATCTTCCAAAGGACGTCCGAGCTAGAATCTGGACACCGCGCCCTAAAAGTATCCAAATTCCCGTCCAGATTTGACGGGGCTCTGGTATATCGTGGATTGCCAGAGATTCCTCCATCGGAACTCGACAAAAATTTCCAGGGTTGTTATAGACTCAATTCCGCACAATTCCACCAAAGCGATCGTCAAAGAAAAACTCGAGGAGGTGGTGGTGGCAGATACGAGTTCGCTGTCCAAAAAAACAGCACGGTCGCTTGAGGGCAATGTTGACGTTGAACCCCCGAGCTCCATAGATGATTCCTCCGTGATCTTGATAGAGATCAGAGTTGATGTTTGATGAATGCCTTCGTCCAAACATGGTGATCCGAACATGGGGCGCAATTCTTGGTCGAACCAAGGTGACCAGTCGAGCTGGTGACGAAGATGCCAAAGTCGCAGTTGATCTGCAGGCGAGATATCGATCCTTTTGTCGATCACACAGCGGAACTCTCAATGAAAGCACCAATGTCAGTGTCAAAACCGGCGGATCTCGGGTAGGGGGTCCCGAACTATGCGTCTAGGCGGATGGTAACAGGAGGCAGGGGACACGATGTTTTACCCAGGTTCGGGCCCTCTTGATGGAGGTAAAACCCTACGTCATGCTTGATTAATATTGATGATATGGGTAGTACAAGAGTAGATTTACCACGAGATCGGAGAGGCTAAACCCTAGAAGCTAGCCTATGGTATGATTGTATGTTTTGACTGTGCTCTATCGACTAGCCTGGCCCTGGTTTATATAATGCACCAGAGGCCTAGGATAACAAGAGTCCTAGCCGAATACGCCGGTGGGGAGAAGTCCTTGTCTTGATCGCCAAGTCTTGTGGAATCTTCCTTGTATGTGTCAGCTATCCGAACTGGCCCATGAGTATACGGCCATGGGGGTCCTCGACCCAATCTAATAGATCGGGAGACGACGTGGTGAGTACCCCCTAGTCCAGGACACCGTCAACGGCTATGGTAAACCTTGGCTTATTCTGCCCCGCCAAGTGTGGCCACGGGCGTGGGGCTGCGACTGCCCGCACACAAGTAAAGGGGTACAAAAAGGGACCCCTACTTTTGTACACCAACAACTTTATGTTATCAAATAATAAATTCCTTGGAAAAGTGTTGGTATGGAGGGCACCCGTGGATACGGTTAGCCATGGAAAGTGAAAGTTATGGTGGAAAAAGGAATAAACTTTATTTTCTGTTTGGAAACCACCTATGATATATCTATGCATGGAAAGTATTGGGAACTCAAAGTCGTTTTTGTTGGTGGGATGGATACACCTCCCAAAATGTTTTTGTCTCTAAGTTTTTCGCTTTGAGCTCTGGCACCTCTACAAATCCCTACTTCCCTCTGCGAAGGGCCTTTCTTTTACTTTATGCATTTTTTATTTTGAGTCTCCATCTTCTCTTACAAAAGCACCAACTAGGAGGCAATATGATCATGCTTAAGTATTGGGTGTAGTTAATATTCGAGTGTGTTTCATGAATGGATCAATGTTTGAGCATGATGGGCTAGGGATAACTTATATTAGCATTGATATTTTGAAAGACATGGTTACTTGTTGATATGCTTGAGTATCTAAATTATTATGTCAAAATTAGACTATTGCTTTTAATAACGTAAAATTCAAAATGTCCATGCTATAAAGAAAAGAATATGATATGACATGATGAGCAGCACTCCACATCAAAAATTCTATTTTTATCACTTACCTACTCGAGGACGAATAGGATTTAAGCTTGGGGATGATGATACGTATCCAACGTATCTATAATTTTTGATTGTTCCATGTTGTTTTATTATCAATCTTGGATGTTTTGTAATCATTTTTTGGTACCAACCTATTGACATAGTGCCAAGTGCCAGTTGCTGTTTTTTCCATGGTTTTTACATCACAGAAAATCATTATCAAAAGGAGTCCAAATGCCACGAAACTTTACGGAGATTTTTTATGGACCATATGGAAGATATTGGGCCCTGGTTGCACCTGGGGGAGTCTCGAGGAGGGGACAACCCACCAGGGTGCGCCAGGAGGCCCAGGCGCGCCCTAGTGGGTCGCGCCCACCTCGGGTGCCCCCGGGACCGCCTCTTTGCTCTATAAATACCCAAATATTCCCAAAACCCTATGGGAGTCACCGCCACAGAGTCCAGAACCACCAGATCTAATCTAGACACCATCACGGAGGGGTTTACCACTTCCATTGGTGCCTCTCCGATGATCTGTTAGTAGTTCTTGTAGACCTTCGGGTCCGTAGTAAGTAGCTTGATGGCTTCATCTCTCTCTCTCTCTCTTGATTCTCAATACAATGGTCTCTTGGAGATATATATGATGTAACTATTTTGCGGTGTGTTTGTTGGGATCGATGAACTTTGAGTTTATGATCAGATCTATCTTTTATATCCATGAAAGTATTTGAGTTTCTTTGATCTGTTTTATGCATGATCTCTTATAGCCTCGTATTTCTTCTCCAATATTTGGGTTTTGTTTGGCCAACTTGATCTATTTATCTTACAATGGGAAGAGGTGTCCTGTAGTGGGTTCGATCTTACGGTGCTTGATCCCAGTGATAGAAAGGGAACCGGCATGTATGTATCGTTGCTACTAATGATAAAAAGATGGGATCGACACTACAAAAAAATACACTTCCATGATGATACATGTTTGTCACAGTAGGTCACATTTTCTGTCATGCATGTACATCCATGACAAATTTATGACAGAATCAAGATGGTCATACCTGTGCTGTCGTAGAAGTGTTCCATGACATTACCAAAATTATCATCATGGAAGTGTCCACTTCCATGACGATAAATCGTGCGTCACAGAAGTGCTTTCGTCAAGGGTGACCGACACGTGGCATCCATTGTAATGGAACGCCGTTAAGCTATCGGGTCCGGTTTTGGATCCGATAACCCGTTAATAGCCCCGACCAATGGGGATTTTCCACGTGTAAAATCATCATTGGGTGGAGGAAACACGTGTCGGCTCACCGTTGGGACAGATGTCATCCACTCATTAGACCCAAAGCGCCTATGATGCGTCGACACATGGCACGGCCCAACAGAGGCCCATTCCTATGAAAAGGCTGGCCCATTTGACTTGGTCAAAAGGTGGCGGGCCGTCCCACGGCAAGCCTGTTAATGGCCTGTTCGCATATAGCCCATTTACAGCCCGCTATCCCAGGTCCCGTTTACGGCCTATCCGAATTAGGCCTAGTAGCGTTATCTGGGCCGTCCAATATAATTCCAGCTCATTTTAACTTCCGGCCCATGTATGGCCCATGACGTCTTTCGGCACATATGAGGTCCTTAGTAACCCTCGGCCCCTTAACGGCCCGTGGTAAAACTGGCCCGTAATGAACAGTGTATCACTTTATACCCATTAATGGCCCATTATTCCGTTGGGCTGTTTCCAGCCCATGTTATCTTCCGGCCTTCTCAGGGCCCATTTATTCTTGGGCTCATTTCCAACATTTGGTTACTTACGGCCCGTTACTGTCATTTTCTGCTTGTGGGCCAAATTCAGCCCGTGGTTACAGTTGGCTCGTTTGTGGCCCGTTAATACGTTGGGCCATTTTCATGTCGAAAAAAACCCATTGGGTTGTTTTCCTAGAGTTATCAAATACGGCCTATTAATGGCCCGTTATTGTCCATGAATAGTATGGCCCATGATTGGCGAAATGATGATATACCACGTAGAAGGCCCATGGATCCTACGGCCCGTAAAAGGCCCATGGATTGTACAACCCGTAGAAGGCCCATGGATCATAGAGCCCGTATAGAAGGCCAATGGATCATACGGCCCGTAGAAGGCCCATGGATCATACAGCCCGCAGGAGGCCCATGGTTACAATAGTCTGTGTGTTTCCATGATTATTTTGTCCTAGTTTCCAAAATAGGTTATTGTGGCCACTAGAAAAACACAGAAAAAGAACTGCAGTGACTACAAGCAAACAACTAAAGAAGACAATAAGGAAATAAATAATCAAGCAATTAATGCTAGCCTATTACCACTATTACACATATTACATCCACTAGGCATCAAAGTTCGCCACCAGTGCAAATATAGGGAACAAAGCAGCATATTACATGCACTGGCCGTCAAAATTGGCCACCAGTGCAAATAAACCCAGCAACAAAACAAGAGCATAACTGAAACAACTTCAGAAGAGCTCAAGAAACATGGTATCCACCATGCTGGCAATAAGCTTAACAAGCTTATTAGCTTTGTCTTGTTTGGTGCTAAAATCCTCCAACGCTTGCTGTTGCACCAGAAAGTATGCATCTGAATGCTCCAGGGACTTCCGCAATCCTTCCGCTTCTTGTCGCAACACAGTTGATCGATGTCTTTCAGCTTGTAGTTGAGACTCTACACTCAAGAAACCGAACTGATTCATACAGTGAGTTTGAATAGCTTGTGCAAGCGATAGTGGCCAGTAACTCGAACACTAAACCAAGACAGGACTTTGGGGTTGTCTCACTGTCTTCAAGATAGTCTTCCTTAGCTGTTTTATCAGCTTTGTTGGAGACTGATACGTCCATTTTGCATCATGCTTTTATATCAATATTTATTGCATTATGGGCTGTTATTACACATTATGTCACAATACTTATGCCTATTCTCTCTTATTTTACAAGGTTTACATAAAGAGGGAGATTGCCGGCAGCTGGGATTCTGGGCTGGAAAAGGAGCAAATATTAGAGACCTATTCTGCATAGCTCCAAAAGTCCTGAGACTTCACGGAAGATGTTTTCAGAATATATAAAAAATATTGAGTGCAAGAAGTTCACCAGGGGGGCCACACCCTGCCCACGAGGGTGGGGGCGCGCCCTACCCCCCTAGGTGCGCCCCACTACCTGGTGGCCCTCCGATGGCCATCTTCTGCTATATGGAGTCTTTCGATGAGGAAAAAATCATAAGACATCTTCTCGGACGAAACTCCGCCGCCACGAGGCAGAACCTTGGCGGATACAATCTAGGGCTCCGCCAGAGCTATTCTGCTAGGGAAACTTCCCTCCGGGAGGGGGAAATCATTGCCATCGTCATCACCAATGCTCCTCTCATCGGGAGAGGGCAATCTCCATCAACATCTTCACCAGCACCATCTCCTCTCAAAACCCTAGTTCATCTCTTGTATCCAATTCTTGTCTCCAAGTCCGGGATTGGTACTAGTAGGTTGCTAGTAGTGTTAATTACTCCTTGTAGTTGATGCTAGTTGGTTTATTTGGTGGAAGATCATATGTTCAAATCATATATGCAAATTAATACCCCTCTGATTATGAACAGGAATATGCTTTGTGAGTAGTTACGTTTATTCCTGAGGACATGGGAGAAGTCTTGCTATTAATAGTCATGTGAATTTGGTATTTGTTTGATATTTTGATGAGATGTATGTTGTCTCTCCTCTAGTGGTGTTATGTGAACTTCGACTACATAACACTTCACCATTATTTGGGCCTAGAGGAAGGCATTGGGAAGTAACAAGTAGATGATGGGTTGCTAAAGTGACAGAAGCTTAAACCCTAGTTTATGTGTTGCTTCGTAAGGGGCTGATTTGGATCCATATGTTTCATGCTATGGTTAGGTTTACATTAATACTTTTGTTGTAGTTGCGGATGCTTGCAATAGAGGTTAATCATAAGTGGGATGCTTGTCCAAGTAAGGGCAGTACCCAAGCACCGGTCCACCCACATACCAAATTATCAAAGTACCGAACGCAAATCATATGAACGTGATGAAAACTAGCTTGACGATATTCCCATGTGTCCTCAGGAGCGATTTTCTCTATATAAGAGTTTGTTCGGGCGTGTCCTTTGCTACAAAAAGGATTGGGCCACCTTGCTGCACTTTATTTAGTTTTGTTACTTGTTGCTCGTTACAAATTATCCTATCACAAAACTATCTATTACCACTTATTTCAGTACTTGCAGAGAATACATTGCTGGAAACCGCTTATCATGTCCTTCTGCTCCTCGTTGGGTTTGACACTCTTACTTATCGAAAGGACTATGATAGATCCCATATACTTGTGGGTCATCAAGACTCTTTTTTGGCGCCATTGCCAGGGAGTGAAGCGCCTTTGGTAGGTGGAATTTGGTAAGGAAATTTTATATAGTGTGCTGAAATTTACTATCAATTGTTACTATGGAAAGTAATCCTCTGAGGGGCTTGTTCGGGGTATCTTCACCCCGACCAGTAGAGCAAAGAGTTGCTCCTCAACCTACTGAACCTACAGAAAATGAAAATGTCTACTTTGATATTCCTTCGGGTATGATAGAAAAACTGCTAGCTAATCCTTTTGCAGGAGACGGAACAATGCATCCTGATGAACACCTACTATATGTGGATGAAGTTTGTGGATTATTTAAGCTTGCAGGTATACCCGGAGATGTTGTTAATAAGAAGGTCTTCCCTTTATCTTTGAAGGAAGATGCATTGACATGGTATAGGCTATGTGATGATACGGGGTCATGGAACATCAAACGATTGAAATTGGAATTTCATCACAAGTTTTATCCTATGCATCTTGTTCATCGTGATCGCAACTATATATATAATTTTTGGCCTCGCGAAGGAGAAAGCATCGCTCCAGCTTGGGGGAGCCTTAAATCAATGTTATATTCATGCCCCAATCATGAGCTCTCAAGAGAGATGATTATTGAAAATTTATATGCTCGGCTTTCTGATAACAATCGCACCATGCTCGATACTTCTTGTGCTGGCTCTTTTATGACGAAGACTATTGAATTCAAATGGGATTTATTGGAAATAATTAAACGCAATTCTGAAGATTGGGACCTCGATGAAGGTAAGGAGTCAGGTATGACACCTAAGTTTGATTTTGGTAAATCTTTTATGGATACCTATGTTTTCTGTAAATTTAGCACTAAATATGGACTTGACTCTAAAATAGTAGCTTCTTTCTATGAATCTTTTGCTACTTATGTTGATCTCCCCAAGGAGAAGTGGTTTAAATATCATCCTCCCATAGAACTAAAAGTAGTTGCACCTATTAAAGTTGTAGAAAAGACTATCACTTATAATGATCCTATTGTTCCTACTTCTTATGTTGAGAAACCACCTTTCCCTGTTAGGATAAAGGATCATGCTAAAGCTTCAACTGTGGTTCGTAAAAGCAATATTTCTATTGTTAAAGATCTCTTGTCTGGTAATATTGATGGGCATGTTATTCATTTCCTTGATGAGACTGCTAGAATTGCTAAACCTTGTGCTAAAGATAAAAACAGACTTGTGGTAGGCATGCCTGTTATTTCTGTTAAAATAGGAGATCATTGTTATCATGGCTTATGTGATATGGGTGCTAGTGCTAGTGCAATACCTTATGCCTTATACAAAGAAATTGCATAATATTGCACCTGCTGAGATAGAAGATATTGATGTCACAATTAAACTTGCCAATAGAGATACTATTTCACCAATGGGAATTGTTAGAGATGTTGAAGTCTTGTGTGGGAAAACTAAATATCCTGCTGATTTTCTTGTTCTTGGTTCCCCACAAGATAGCTTTTGCTCCATTATATTTGGTAGACCCTTCTTAAACACTGTTAATGCTAAGATAGATTGCAAAAAGGATGTTGTTACTATCGGTTTAGATGATACGTCTCATGAATTTAATTTCTCTAAATTTAGTAGACAACACCATGAAGAAGAATTACCTAGTAAGGATGAAATTATTGGTCTTGCTTCTGTTTCCGTACCTCCTAGTGATCCTTTAGAACAATATTTGCTAGACCATGAAAATGATATGTTTATGAATGAAAGAAGGGAAATAGATGAAGTATTCTTTAAATAGGAACCAAGTCTGAAACACAATTTGCCTGTTGAAATCCTAGGGGATCCTCCTCCACCCAAGGGTGATCCCGTGTTTGAGCTTAAACTGTTGCCTGGTACTCTTAAATATGCTTATCTTGATGAGAAAAAGATATATCCTGTTATTATTAGTGCTAACTTTTCAAAGCATGAGGAAGAGAGATTATTGAAAACTCTGAAGAAGCACCCTGTTGCTATTGGGTATACTCTTGATGATCTTAAGGGCATTAGTCCCACTCTATGTCAACATAAAATAAATTTGGAAGAAGATGCTAAACCAGTTCGTGATCATCAATGACGGCTGAATCCTAAAATGAAAGAAGTGGTAAGAAAGGAAATACTAAAGCTCCTTGAGGCAGGTATAATCTATCCCGTTGCTGATAGTCAGTGGGTAAGTCTTGTCCATTGTGTCCCTAAGAAGGGAGGTATTACTGTCGTTCCTAATGATAAATATGAATTTATTCCACAAAGAATTATTACATGTTATAGGATGGTAATTGATTTCTGCAAATTAAATAAGGCCACTAAAAAGGATCATTACCCCTTACCTTTTATCGATCAAATGCTAGAAAGATTATCCAAACATACACATTTTTTGCTTTCTAGATGGTTATTCTGGTTTCTCTCAAATACCTGTGTCAGCCAAGGATCAATCAAAGACTACTTTTACTTGCCCTTTTGGTACTTTTGCTTATAGACTTATGCCTTTTGGTTTATGTAATGCACCTACTACCTTTCAAAGATGCATGATGGCTATATTCTCTGACTTTTGTGAAAAGATTTGTGAGGTTTTCATGGACGATTTCTCCGTCTATGGATCTTCTTTTGATGATTGCTTGAGAAACCTTGATCGAGTTTTGCAGAGATGTGAAGAAACTAATCTTGTCTTGAATTGGGAAAAGTGCCACTTTATGGTTAATGAAGGTATTGTCTTGGGGCATAAAGTTTCTGAAAGAGGTATCGAAGTTGATAAAGCCAAGGTTGATGCTATTGAAAAGATGCCATGCCCCAAGGACATCAAAGGTATAAGAAGTTTCCTTGGTCACGCCGGATTTTATAGGAGGTTCATTAAGGACTTCTCAAAAATTTCTCGGCCTCTGACTAATTTATTACAAAAAGATATATCATTTGTCTTTGATCATGATTGTGTAGAAGCAATTGAAATACTTAAGAAAGCATTGATCTCTGCACCTATTGTTCAGCTACCTGATTGGAATTTACCCTTTGAAATTATGTGTGATGCTAGTGATTATGCTGTAGGTGCTGTTCTAGGGCAAAGAGTTTATAAGAAATTAAATGTTATTCAATATGCTAGTAAAACCCTAGACAATGCTCAAAGAAATTATGCTACTACTGAAAAAGAATTCGTAGCAGTTGTATTTGCTTGTGATAAGTTCAGACCTTATATTGTTGATTCTAAAGTAACTATTCACACTGATCATGCTGCTATTAAATATCTTATGGAAAAGAAAGATGCTAAACCTAGACTTATTAGATGGGTTCTCTTGCTACAAGAATTTGACTTACGTATTGTTAATAGAAAGGGAGTTGAGAACCCCGTTGCAGACAACTTGTCTAGGTTAGAAAATGTGCTTGATGACCCACTACCTATTGATGATAGATTTACTGATGAGCAATTAAATGTCGTAAATGCTTCTCATACTGCTCCATGGTATGCTGATTATGCTAATTACATTGTTGCCAAATTCATACCACCTAGTTTCACATACCAGCAAAAGAAAAAGTTCTTCTATGATTTGAGGCATTACTTTTGGGATGACCCACATCTTTATAAAGAAGGAGTAGATGGTGTTATTAGACATTGTGTACCTGAGCATGAACAGGAACAAATCCTATGCAAGTGTCACTCTGAAACTTATGGAGGACACCATGCTGGAGATAGAACTGCACATAAGGTATTGCAATCTGGTTTTTATTGGCCTACTCTCTTCAAGGACGCCCGTAAGTATGTCTTATCTTGTGATGAATGTCAAAGAATTGGTAATATTAGTAGAAGTCAAGAAATGCCTATGAACTATTCACTCGTTATTGAACCATTTGATGTTTGGGGCTTTGACTATATGGGACCTTTTCCTGCCTCTAATGGATATACACATATTTTAGTTGCTGTTGATTATGTTACTAAGTGGGTAGAAGCTATTCCAACTAGTAGTGCTGATCATAACACTTCTATTAAAATGCTTAAAGAAGTTATTTTTCCAAGATTTGGAGTCCCTAGATATTTAATGACTGATGGTGGTTCACATTTTATTCATGGTGCTTTCCGTAAAATGCTTGCTAAGTATGATGTTAACCATAGAATTGCATCCCCTTATTACCCTCAGTCTAGTGGTCAAGTAGAATTGAGTAATAGAGAGCTCAAATTAATTTTACAAAAGACTGTCAATAGATCTAGGAAGAATTGCTCCAAGAAACTTGATGATGCATTATAGGCCTATAGGACTGCATATAAAAATCCTATGGGTATGTCTCCGTATAAAATGGTTTATGGAAAAGCATGTCACTTACCTCTCGAACTAGAACACAAGGCATATTGGGCTATTAAAGAGCTCAATTATGATTTAAAACTTGCCGGTGAGAAGAGGTTATTTGATATTAGCTCACTCGATGAATGGAGAACCCAAGCCTACGAAAATGCCAAGTTGTTTAAAGAAAAAGTTAAAAGATGGCATGATAAAAGGATACAAAAGCGTGAGTTTAATGTAGGTGATTATGTATTGCTATACAACTCTCGTTTAAGATTTTTTGCAGGAAAACTCCTCTCTAAACGGGAAGGTCCTTACGTTATCGAGGAGGTCTATCGTTCCGGTGCCATAAAAAACAACAACTTCGAAGGCACAAATCTGAAGGTGGTGAACGGTCAAAGAATCAAACATTATATCTCAGGTAATCCCATAAATGTTGAAACCAATGTTATTGAAATTGTAACCCCGGAGGAATACATAAGGGACACTTTCCGGAACGTTTCAGACTCCAAAAAGGAATAGGTATGTGGTACCGTAAGTAAACCGACTCCAAAACAGTTTTTAAGGTAATATTTCTCCGTTTTGGAATATTTAGAAAAATAGAAAAATAAGAAGCAGTCCGGGAAGGACACGAGGCCTCCACGAGGGTGGAGGGTGACCCTACCCTACTGGGCGCGCCCCCTACCTCTTGGGCACCTCGTGCGCTTTCCGGACTCCGTCTTCTTACACGATACGTATTTTGGTTGGTAAAAATTCATTATATAATCACCCGAAGGTTTTGACCACCGTATCACGCAAAAATCTCTTGTTCTTGTTTCGAGCTGTTTTCTCCCAGGGTTGTCAAAGCTAAGCAACATGTCGTCCCAGGATTCGTAAGGAGAAAGCTATGTGGCTGACTACTTTGCAGATCCTAAGGTCTATGGGGATGTGGAGCATTGTGGTTGGACTACAGAAGAAGAAGAGGACTATGAACCCAAGGGAAGGGAGGAGACGAGCTCAGAAGAAGATGAAATCCCATTACCTCAACCTGGGGACATGCACGTGGAATTCAAAAAGTCAAGCCTCCCGAATAGAGTAAAGAAACCTAAGATCGAGTTTATCCCTTTTCACCTCTTGCAGGAAAACAAGCGGGAACTATGCAAAAAGACACTGAGCCTGGAGCAGGAGATCGAGGACCTAAGGGACCAAAATTCTGTCCTCAAGCGCAAATTAAGGAAGAAGCCTATGCCATCAACAAAACCATCACCTCTTTCACCGACAAAGAAGAATGGAGTATCTGGTATGGGCACTCCCGTTGGAACTGCCAAGCTTGGGGGAGTGCCCCGGTATCGTATCACCATCACTTTTATCTTTACCGTTTTTCTTAGTTCGATCCTTTTGGTAATATCTTGATCTAGTAGAATAAAGTTTATGGCATGATCTAGTTTTGAGTTTTGCTTTATGATACCTCTATGTAATCGAGTCTGTGAGCTATATATAATAAAGATTAGTGTTGAGTCAAGGGCTTGATTATTTTGCCATGATCCTAAGTGAATAAAAGTAAAGAGAAATAAATAAATAAAAGGAAACAAAGAGATCATATGGATCTTATGGAGAGTAATGAGCTCACATAGAAAAAGTATGATGAATAAAAGTTGTTGAGAGTTGACAAACATAGTTTTCGTCATCGTTGCAATTAATAGGAAGTAATAAAGAAAGAGAGGTCTTCGCATATAAATATACTATCTTGGACATCTTTTATGATTGTGAGCACTCATTAAAATATGACATGCTAAAGAGTTGACGTTGGACAAGGAAGACAACGTAATGGGTTATGTTTTCATACATCTGAGATAAATTATATTGTCATGGATCATCCAACATGGTTGAGCTTGCCTTTCCCCCTCATGCTAGCCAAATTCATCGCACCAAGTAGAGATACTACTTGTGCTTCCAAATACCATTAAACCAGTTTTGCCATGAGAGTCCACCATATCTACCTATGGATTGAGTAAGATCCTCCAAGTAAGTTGTCATCAGTGCAAGCAATAAAAAATTGCTCTCTAAATATGTATGACTTATTAGTGTGGGAGAAAATAAGTTTTATACGATCGTGTGATATGGAAGAAATAAAAGTGACAGACTACATAATAAAGGTCCATATCACAAGTGGCAGTATAAAGTGATGTTCTTTCGCATTAAGATTTCATGCATCCAACCATAAAAGTGCATGACAACCTCTACTTCCCTCTGCGAAGGGCCTATCTTTTACTTTTATCTCCTGCCTTGCATAAGAGTCATGGTGATCTTCACCCTACCTTTTTACATTTTATCCTTTGGCAAGCACAGTATGTTGGAAAGATCCTGGTATATATGGCTAATTGGATGTGAGTTTTCATGAACTATTATTGTTGACATTACCCTTGAGGTAAAACATTGGGAGGCAAAACTATAAGCCCCTATCTTTCTCTGTGTCCGATTAAAACTCCATACACATAAGTATTGTGTGAGTGTCAGCAATTGTGAAAGACTATATGATAGTTGAGTATGTGGACTTGCTGAAAAGCTCTTATATATTGACTCTTTCCTATGCTATGATAAATTGCAATTGCTCCAATGAATGAGATTATAGTTTGTTAAGTTTTCAATGAAGTTTACGGTTCATACTTGAAATTGTGATTGAATTATTACTCTAGCATAAGAAATCATGTGACAAGAACTATGTAAGTTGTTGTTCTAAGAATGATCATGATGCCCTCATGTCCATATTTTATTTTTATCGACACCTCTATCTCCAAACATGTGGACATATTTTTCGATTTCGGCTTTCGCTTGAGGTGTAACATCCCAAAATTCTAAATTTTGGAATGTTATAATAAATAGATAGATTGGATGGATTGTTTGATTGATTGACTGAAAGTGAGTGAATTTGAAACTTTTGAAAGTTAAATGAGAGGAAATAAAAGGACTTTCCCAAACTTTCATATTTTCTTTCTGATCTCCATGAATTCAAATTCTTTTCAAACACAAAACCCCGGAGAGAAGATGACATGACTTCTTCCATTTATTTAAATGACAAGGGGTGTTGAAAATATTTGAATTTCATTTGAAAATATTTCCGATTCTGGAACTTTATGCAACTCAATGATTTTCATGAGAGAAGATAAAATTACTTCTTCAAATTATATGAAATATGAGTTCGGAGTTTCAAAGAATTAAATTCAAAGTTCTTTTGAATTTATTTTCAATTTGGAGTTATTTGAGTTTTATTCAAATTATTTTTCTCCAAAAATAAAATATATGGAAATTAGGGTAACATGATTCCCTACAACAGAAAATTGGAGAAAAATTAATTTGAAATCATTTTGGTATTTTTAAAATGATTTTAGTTGGATTTTAATAGACCAATAGCACTCTTTGATTTATCTGATTTTTGTGTGTATTTTATTTAATGCTAGAAAAATGTTCATGTTGTAGAAAATCTTTTTCTGAAAATTTTGATATATTATATGCCTATGAAAAGTTTTATTTTGCTTTTATTTTATTTTATTGTTTTTCTGGAAAATGTTAAAAAAAAGGGTTCCCTTCGCCGACTGGGCCGGCCCAGCACCGAAGCCAGGCCAAGGCCCCGCCCAAGCCGCCAACCGCGCCCGTCCCCAAGCCCCGCGGGACTCCCGCCGCTGCACGCCTTGCCGGCCACCGCCGTGGCTGAGCCGGCCTCCTGGCACCGCCTTTGCCCCTCGCCCACGCCTTGCGCCTCCTCCCCTCCTTTTATAGCGCAGCCCGGACCCCCTCTCTCTCTCCCCTCGCCGCCGCCGCCGCGCCGTTTGCAGCCACCGCCCGCACTCGCCGGAGTCGAGCTCCGACGAGATCCGCCGCCGTCGCCCCGCACCGTCCCGTCGCCCTCGACCGGAGCTGCCGCCTCCCTCGTCTCCACCTCGTCGCCCCGCTCCTTCTGGTGGTGACGCCCGAGCCGGAGAGCCACCGGAGCCGCCGCCCCGGCCGGACCCGAGCCACTGCCGCCGTCCTGTCTCGCCGGAGAACGCCATCGCCGCCACCGGTTTTCTCTCCGAAAACTGCCAACCCGTCGCGAACCGGTAAAACCCGATCCGGTTTTCTTCGGTTTTTCTTTTAGATCATTTTTTTGTGGTTAGTCCTATATAGAGAACGTTCGCTGTCTATCCCTTCGGAGCGAACGAATCCATCCGTTAGCGTTCGGTAACGAACGTTTGCAATTTAGTCTTTTTCTTTTTTCTATTTTAATTTCGGCCAGGGACTTATATGTGAGGAGTTTTCTTTACAGTTTAGTCCCTGAACTTCAATCTATCACTACTTTTTACTCGTTAGTCCAAATCCAACAAAACCAACGCCCACGTCTTCGTTACGATCTCTTCTATCCAGATAAACAACTTAAACATGTTTTTGAAAAGTTTAAAATTTGAATTAGATCAGATTTGAATTCAAACTTTGTTTGATCATAACTTGAGTTTCGTAGCTCCGTTTGAGTTGATTCTTTTTGCAAATCGAAGCTCTTGACCTAAACATTCTAATAAGGCCAAATTCACATAATTTTGGTACTGTTAGAAATTGTTTTATGTTGCAAGAGTTATTTGCTTGGTTTTGATGTTTCCGAATCGTCTTCTTCGTTCTTTCTGATCTTTTGAATGATTGCTTATGTGTGGTTACTATTGCTTGCTTACGATAGATTGACCGGAGTGTGACGAGTAGATCTATCAAGAGTTTTGAGCGCGAATCATCTTCATCAACATTGCAGGCAAGTTCACACTTTGATCATACCTTTTTCTACAACCCAGTTTTATTGCATTAGATCAATCCTCACACATTGCATGATTAGGATCTAATTAAATTCTGGGATGGGAAGTAGATGAGGTAGTACCTATTACCTGTTTTATTATTAAACCTTTGGGAGTTACTTCTATGTTTGCTTATTATGCCATGCTATGCTAGTAGACGTGGATTGGGTGAGTGATATCCATGACAGATGTGAGATTGTTAATTAATGGTTTATCTAAGGTGGCAACTTAAACACACATCTGGGTGGATTGAGGCACCTGATGTCTATCAGGACTTGCCTGTTTTTTTCGGACCGCCACCCAGGCTCAAAGGGATCATAAGATCTTTCATGCTAGAAACTTCCGTGTGCAGCCACAAGCCATTATGGGCTCTGGCATAGTTGACTAAGACGTGCGAACTCTTACAGTGGTAGACTAGCAGATGTAGGGGATGTAGGTGGTACGGTCTACCCGATCGTAAGGTGCTAGTGCTTCTGAAATACTATGTCTCGGTCATCCGTCTTCTCAAACACCCTATAGTGCGAGAAACCAAACGGAGGCGATCGAGTCTTGTGGGGAAAAGTGCGCAAACCTCTGCAGAGTGTATAAACTAATCATGATTAGCCGTGTCCCCGGTTATGGACATCTTGAGTGTCTAGTTCTTGGATTATCCTGTTGATCTCAACATGTTACTCTAAATTAAATTTTGATGGGTTTTAATGATGTTACTTAATTGGGATTGAGAATGCTGTCAACCATTCTCAATGTTCAACAACCACCATGATAGTTAAATAAATTTATTCCTTTGCAGTAGGGAAAAATTGGTTTTGCGCAAAAACCTTATAACCATAGAGCTTTTCCACCAGCCAAATATGCATGTAGTGATAGCCTTTATTCATCATTCTCTATGGTGTGAATTTGCCAGTACATTCAATGTACTGACCCGTTTTGGGCTCCAACGTCTCATGTTGCAGGATTATCTTACGACGAGTAAGTGATACGTTAGGGTTACGATTTCTACACTCAACTTTGCCGTTGGTGTTGATGGGAATCCACAACCTTGTTGCTTCCGCTATATGGATTGAGGTAATAGTATTTACGTTACTTTATACATGTGATTTACCTCTGTTATAAATCCTTCAAGTACTGTGTGTGTCAGCATACCGATCCAGGGATGACACTTAAGCACAGAGACTTGACCCATTCGGGTCGGGTCGCTACATGAGGACAAGCAAGGTCTAAGCTTGGGGGAGTTGATACGTCCATTTTGCATCATGCTTTTATATCGATATTTATTGCATTATGGGCTATTATTACATATTATGTCACAATACTTATGCCTATTCTCTCTTATTTTACAAGGTTTACATACAGAGGGAGAATGCCGGCAGCTGGGATTCTGGGCTGGAAAAGGAGCAAATATTAGAGACCTATTCTGCACAGCTCCAAAAGTCCTGAGACTTCACGGAAGACATTTTTAGAATATATAAAAAATACTGTACGCAAGAAGTTCACCAGGCAGGCCACACCCTGCCCATGAGGGTGGGGGGCGCGCCCCCTACCTCGCGGGCCCCCTGGTGGCCCTCCGATGGCCATCTTCTGCTATATGGAGTCTTTCGATGAGGAAAAAAAATCAGAAGCCATCTTCTCGGACGAATCTCCGCCGCCATGAGGCGGAACCTTGGCGGATCCAATCTAGGGCTCCGGCAGAGCTGTTCTGCCCGGGAAACTTCCGTCCGGGAGGGGGAAATCATCGCCATCGTCATCACCAACGCTCCTCTCATCAGGAGAGGGCAATCTCCATCAACATCTTCACCAGCACCATCTACTCTCAAAACCCTAGTTCATCTCTTGTATCCAATTCTTGTCTCCATGTCCAGCATTGGTACTAGTAGGTTGCTACTAGTGTTAATTACTCCTTGTAGTTGATGCTAGTTGGTTTATTTGGTGGAAGATCATATGTTCAGATCCTATATGCATATTAATACCCCTCTGATTATGAACATGAATATGCTTTGTGGGTAGTTACGTTTGTTCCTGAGGACATGGTAGAAGTCTTGCTATTAATAGTCATGTGAATTTGGTATTCGTTCTATATTTTGATGAGATGTATGTTGTCTCTCCTCTAGTGGTGTTATGTGAACGTCGACTACATAACACTTCACCATTATTTGGGCCTAGAGGAAGGCATTGGGAAGTAATAAGTAGATGATGGGTTGCTAGAGTGACAGAAGCTTAAACCCTAGTTTATGCGTTGCTTCGTAAGGGGCTGATTTGGATCCATATGTTTCATGCTATGGCTAGGTTTACCTTAATACTTTTGTTGTAGTTGCGGATGCTTGCAATAGAGGTTAATCATAAGTGGGATGCTTGTCCAAGTAAGGGCAGTACCCAAGCACTGGTCCACCCACATACCAAATTATCAAAGGAACGAACGCGAATCATATGAACATGATGAAAACTAGCTTGACGATATTCCCATATGTCCTCGGGAGCGCTTTTCTCTATAAAATAGTTTGTCCAGGCTTGTCCTTTGCTACAAAAAGGATTGGGACACCTTGCTGCACTTTATTTACTTTTGTTACTTGTTGCTCGTTACAAATTATCCTATCACAAAACTATCTGTTACCACTTATTTCAGTACTTGTAGAGAATACCTTGCTGGAAACCGCTTATCATTTCCTTCTGCTCCTCGTTGGGTTCGACACTCTTACTTATCAAAAGGACTATGATAGATCCCCTATACTTGTGGGTCATCAGAGACCAACAAGGATGTGTCACTATCCTGAACCTTATCTGCATTACTTCCTTTACCATTGGTTAATAAGGCACTCTTCCCCAATATTTTGTCAGCATTCTAAAAGAGGAAACAAGCAGACACATAACATGTTTAGCATGTACTAGTATATGAAACTCATTTTGGTGAACCAGTTGATTAGTAAGGTGGACAGGATTAAACTACCAAGTCTTCTATTGCCAAGTACTAGTACATAATAAAGGCATCAAACAAACATATATCTATGTCCTATGGTCACTGCATTGTCTTACCAAATCAAAATAGAGACATGGTTCAAATCATATCAGTTCAAGACAATGCAGCAGTGAAAGAATACAAAGTGTGGAAAACTACACGGCACAACAAGATTTCAGATGGGTACCACGGGTCTACATGTACAACAACACTATTGGATCTGTTGTGATGCTAGTAATGTGCATGATATGAGAAGTCAACTGTATACACAATTGAAATTGAAATCAACAGAGCTATTGATAAGAGCAAGCCTGTTAAAGAAACATGCGTGAACATACCTGCTGTGCCATTGGAGTTTCGATTGGATCCTTCAATTTAAAAATAAGTTTGTGTGAGTAAATACAGTGATACAAGAGCAAAGCAGTATGCACAATAGCAATCATAGTTAAAAAAAGGCTGCCTAAGAGAGCGCTTAAGCACGCCTAGGCTCTAGGCGTTGGCGAAACACATTGCGCATAACTACGCTTAATCTGTGCATAACTGCGCATAAGCATGCGCTTTGGTCAATAAAGCGCAAGGCGGTGGCAAAACGCATAATTAACGCCTAGCGCTTTTTTGAACTATGATAGTAATGTAATCTTAAATTAGAACAGTTGTTCTTCAGGTTTAGGCACTTGTTCTACATGAACAGAGTACAGTAAGACGCAAGAATATAGTACTTAAAATAGAAATGAGCTCATAGACCTTACCACATTCTTGGTTCGGGACCAGTATAGAACAAGGCGTTCCCAGTCATCGTCCAGTAAATGTGTCTCAAGAGAATGTAAGGGAATTTGATGAGTTTCTTTGCCGGTGAAGTACGTTTTCTTCAGGTAATTCTGATACTGCCACCAAGCATTCTTGAATATAGCAGAGGTATTAGCACAGGTTACCTCATCCTGAGTTTCCAAAAATCGGTCCTTCTCTATAGAGAAAAATGAGAAAATTTGCTGTATTGTAACCATCATGGAGGTAGGATGTATGGGACAAAGCAAATTAATTTCCATGAATAACATTAGTTACACATAACTCGTGCACAAACACCTGCAACTGGCATTTTCCTTCATATTCAGTATAATATTTCCAAGATGGGAAGATACGCACATACGATTTAACAACATCAAATGCCAAAGATGCTAAACTACGACTAGCTGGTTGTGCTTCCTCCACAGAAATAGGCGTACTAACTGGTGGAGTTGGGGTTCGCCATGGTAGTACTGGCCCTTTGGGTACTGGAGCTGCCTTACTAACTGCTCTTGTTTGGGAGCTCTATGGTGGAGATGGTGTTGTGTCAATAGGAACTGGGTTACTATCTGCCGGGGTTGGGGTTAGATTGGGTGAAGCTGGTTCTCTGTCCATCGCAGTAGGGGTACAATTTGCGATAGTTTGGGTTATGTGTGGTAGGGCTGGTTCTCGTGCATGTACAACCGGGGTGCTATCTCCACCAAGAGGTAGCACTATTTTAGCTGGTTCTCTGTCCATCGCAGTAGGATTACAATCTGCGAGAGTTTGGATTATGTGTGGTAGGGCTGGTTCTCGTGCATGTACAACCGGGGTGCTATCTCCACCAAGAGGTAGCACTGTTTTATTCGAAGACCGTGTTTTTAGTCCGCTAGATGCTGGCATCACCCGCTCCAATTCAAATGGCCGATAAATAGGAAACATAGTTGAATGTACAGACATTGTATGAGAGACAGATGCAATAGATAGTGTGGGAAAAAGAGGGCATGAAATAGTTGACATGTATATTGTTTAACTAAAACGGATAGCATGACATAATTTCACATATATGATGTCTATCTAAACTGGATAGCATAGCATAACATAATTCAAAGATATGATGAATAACTAAACATGATCGCATGACATAATTCACCTACTTGTTATGTAAGTAATCAGGATCGCATCATTTAATTCACATATGTGATTTATATGCTAAACAGAGGGCATTAGATATGATGTATGAACTAAGAACATGGTGTTGAATCTTGTGTATATGATGTCTAAACTATGCAATGCAAGACACCATATGCATGATATGAGACGTATAACCGTGACAAGTTAGAGCATACACCTCAGTGGGGGAATAGGACTGGTGATCTATCTCTGAATCCATCTCTGAGGAGCTATCGGGACCCAACAAGAGATCTGCTTCGACAGGTAGCACTGTCTGCTCTGAAGGCCTTGTTTCACTCCAGATTTTCAATCTCCCACCCAAATGGCTGATTCACAGGAAGAGTAGTTTAATGTACAAACATTGTCGACAAATGGAAATGCAATGAAGGAAAGGATGGGCAAGATATCATTCAAATATATGATGCCTGGTTAAACAGGATGGCATTGCACATTTCATGTATATTATGGCTGGCTAAAAGACATGAGACTGCATAATTCCCATATATGATATAGAAACTAAACAGGTGGCATTACAAAACATGTCTAACCTAAGTAGATGACATATATGATGTCAAAAGTAGGCACTGCAAGGCAACATATGCATGATATGACTAACATCATCATGCCAAGGTAGAGCAAACACCTTGGGGAGTAAATAGGAGTGGTCAGCGGCGTCTAAATCTGCCTCAGAATAGATATCTTCCTCTGGATTACAATCTGGAGAGGGGTGGGGAGGGTTTGCCATTGAACCCACCATGGAGCGATGTCTGCATGACATTGTATTGCCACGCAAAACTCTTCTCTTTTTCTCTACATGTTCAGCATGACTGTGTACAATATCTGACATGCATACGAAAAAAATATGGTGAGATTATGTAAGGAGAGCATGCAGAAATTTAGAGTGATGGTAACAACCAGTGGATGGATCCAAAAATAATGATAGCAGGTTGATGATTGCTTTAATTTAATAAAAAGACAGATGATGATTGCTTTACTATTTGTTTCCCACTCAAGATGAACAACATAGGCATACCATAGGTGAACCAGATATTAGACAGAGATACTATTCATTGCTTCCTCGATATGTGCCCCACAACTAATTTAGAACTCAAGTTTGAACATTAATTTGGACCTGACTTGGAGTCCAAGAAGTGAACAGGACGATAAAGTAGCAGGTAATTTTAAGCAATGCATAACATAAGCAGAAACAAAAGAGTGCGACCTCTCTTATGGACCCGTGTACTCCTCAGGTTCATCTGCTGAGTCGATGATGGTGATGCCATTGCAGTGGGTGCCGGCAGCAGGGAAGGAGATCTGAGGCGGCGAAAGACGGTCATGAGTCGTGATGTCTGGTTTGGTGGATGTTTCTGTCGATGGAGCAGCTCAGTTGAGGTGCACGACGTCGCGGCAGGAGCAGGACAAACCACACAAAGTTCCCTTCGACACCTACCTGTAACTGAAGTAATTCTGTAAGGGCTCATTTGGCTTGCATGATTCTAAAAACGCAGGGATAGGAAAAACACCGGAATAGGATAGGAATGCACATGGTAAACAGAGCATTTGTAAACACAGGATTTCTGTCAACTTGAGTGTTTGGTTTACATGAATAGGAAGAGCAGAGGAATGCAAAGAAACATGGCCAAAATAAAGTGAAACCATATGAAAGCGTGTACAGTTAGAATGTTATTCTGCCACTAATGCACTTGGTCTTGTTTTCATGCATAGCATTTTCAAAAGTAGGTCCAGGTGGATGTTTTGCTTCATTCCTTTCAACAAAATGCATGAATAATTGAATAGTAGAGTGCCATTGGAAAATTCCCTATTGCTATGTTTTTCCGTCGGACCAAAATAGCCCTAATGGATCAACATGAATGTATAGTAATAAGTGATGCAACAAGTGTACAACCTCTTTGTCATAGCCGTGTCGACATCAGCATCGTTGGGGTGGTCGCTGAAGCAGTTGAGGCAGAGGTGGCTGTCGGAGGTGTGGAGGAAGATCTGAGGAATCTGTAGATGGCATCCAGGGCACTGCTCTGTTGTGATTGATCGTTCTATCATTGGAGCAGCCCCGGTGAGCCGTAAGACGTCAAGGCTGAAGCAGCATAAGACAGACATCGTCAATCTCAAGTGGGATTCTAATAGCATCTCCAATAGATGATGTAAAATAGATGATGTAAAATAGATGTAAAATTTACATCACCAAAAACCACCTGACTACAATAGATGAGGTAAAAACTGTTGACTCTGAACTTAACTTTCGAAACTGAAATTTATCGTGGAATCTGAATGTTAGTGTCGAAACTGAACGCAATGGTAGCAGAGAGGCACTTGACATGTAGTTTAGGGAGGGCCTGCAGTTCATCTTCAACCTGCACCCACCTGAGCCGCCAGCCACCACTGGCTGAACCGCCGGCCCCAGTGCCGCCTCACCGCCCCGAAACAACTCCCCACTGCCGGTCCGCCACCGCCTCAGCCAGCCCTATAGCCCCCCGCCCCCACCCTGAACCCTAAGATGGATAGTGGGGTACCTCTATGGTGAGCCCCCGTCCCCGCCGTGGGTGGTTCTTCCTTAACTCCGGCGACCCCCACCCCCTGAAAATCGACTGACCCAAAAGTCGATTCAGTCAACTGAAGTGTAGCTAAATCAGAGTAGAGCAGCAACACGAGCAAGGGGGAGAGAAGCAGCAGCAGCGCGAGCGAGCGAGAGCTGGAGAAGCAGTAGCTGGGCAAGCGGGCGATCGAGCGAGAGCCGAGCAGCAGCAGCGCGAGCGAGCAAGCGAGAGCCAGAGCAGCAGCAGCAGATCTTGTTGGTTTGGACGCCGCCGCCGAAGGGGCCTCGCGCTGGGGGAGAGCCACCGTGGAGATGTCGCCCGTGGTGCCGGCTTCAAGGTAGCCGCTCCATGGGGGTGCGGGATGGAGCACCGTCAGTGCAGGGAGGTCGAACTAAGGAGAAGGCGTGATGCGATGAGTGTACAACCTCTTTGGTGGTGCCGAGTAGGCCTCGGCTTCGTCCGAGGAGTCGGTGAGGATGATGCGGTTCTGGTGGAGCAGGTTAAGGTGGCATTGTGGGGATGGAGCAGCCATGATAGACGAGGCGATCGTCGGAGCAGCTCCTTGGAGGTGGAGGACGGGGCGGCTGAACCAGCGGGACGACGAGATGGACGACGGATCCTCATCCGGGGAGGTGGACGAGGAATGTCGAGCTATTGCGGTGGATGACGTCGTCGAGGAAGAGGCTCAGGCTAGGCAGCGATGAGGTGGCGGACGGAGGAGGGTGGGGTTTCGCGGCTGGAGCGGAGAGGTCATGGCGGCCTGGGATTTCGAATGGCAAAAAGGAGGTGATGGGAGCGGTGAACCATGACTTAGGGACGCGATTGTCCAAAATGTAGGGTGTGTTACAAAAGTACCCCCCCACCGATTTGAACTAGCGGCCCTTTCGGCTCAGGGTTAGAAGGAGGATTTTGCGTGCGGGATTTGGCAGCTGGAGGGAGTTTTCGGTGCGTTGTAATCTATAATACCTAAATAGTTCATCCCCACTAACCTATTTCTCTTAACATGCAGCCTATCCACATCAGCGATCAACATGCAACCATCTACCTAAGCTAATTTGCCACATCATTAAGTTTTTTCTTTTATTTTCTATCCTTGCAGCCATCCCATGTTTTTTCTATTTATATTTACTATAGAGGGTTCCACACCGCAACGCTTCCCCGAGAGGTTCCGCATCGCACGCTTCCTCTTCCCTACCCCATGACCCTTCTGTCTCTCCCACTTTAGTCGGGTCGGATTCGGTGAAAAGGGTCCTTATGAAGGGTAAATAGCAATTGGCATATCACCGTTGTGGTTTTGCGTAGGTAAGAAACGTTCTTGCTAGAAACCCATAGCAGCCATGTAAAACATGCAACAACAATTAGAGGACGTCTAACTTGTTTTTGCAGGGTATGCTATGTGATGTGATATGGCCAAAAGGATGTGATGAATGATATATGTGATGTATGAGATTGATCATGTTCTTGTAATAGGAATCATGACTTGCATATCGATGAGTATGACAACCGGCAGGAGCCATAAGAGTTGTCTTAATTTATTTATGACCCGCGTGTCAATGAAAATGCCATGTAATTACTTTACTTTATTGCTAATCGTTAGCCGTAGTAGTAGAAGTAATAGTTGGTGAGGCAACTCCATGAAGACACAATGATGGAGATAATGATGATGGAGATCATGGTGTCATGCCGGTGACGATGGTGTTCATGCCGTGCCTCGAAGATGGAGATCAAAGGCGCAAGATGATATTGGCCATATCATGTCACTTTATGATTTGCAAGTGATGTTTGTCATGTTTTTACATCTTATTTGCTTAGAACGACGGTAGCATAAATAAGATGATCCCTCATTAAAATATCAAGGATTGTGTTCCCCCTAACTGTGCACCGTTGCTAAGGTCCGTTGTTCTGAAGCACCATGTGATGATCGGGTGTGATAGGTTCTAACGTTCGCATACAACGGGTGTAAGCCAGATTTACACACGCAATACACTTAGGTTAACTTAACGAGCCTAGCATGTACAGACATGGCCTCGGAACACGGAAGACCAAAAGGTCGAACATGAGTCATATAGTGGATACGATCAACATGAAGATGTTCACCGATGATGACTAGTCCGTCTCACGTGATGATCGGACACGGCCTAGTTGACTCGGATTATGTATCACTTAGATGACTAGAGGGATGTCTATCTAAGTGGGAGTTCATTGAATAATTTGATTAGATGAACTTAATTATCATGAACATAGTCAAAAGTTCTTTGCAAATTATGTCGTAGCTCACGCTTTAGTTCTACTGTTTTAGATATGTTCCTAGAGAAAATTTAGTTGAGAGTTGACAGTAGCAATTATGCGGACTGGGTCCGTGAACTGAGGATTGTCCTCATTACTGCACAGAAGGGCTATGTCCTTAATGCACTGCTCAGTGCGTTGAACCTCGAGCGTCGTCTGTAGATGTTGGGAAACATCTGACATACACGTTTTGATGACTACGTGATAGTTTAGTGCGTAATACTAACGGTTTAGAATTGTGGCACCAAAGATGTTTTTGAAACATCGCAGAACATATGAGATGTTCCAAAGGCTGAAATTGGGATTTCAGACTAGTGCCCACGTCAAGAGGTATGAGACCTCTGACAAGTTTCTTAAGCCTGCAAACTAAGGGAGAAAAGCTCAATCGTTGAGCATGTGCTCAGATTGTCTGAGTACTACAATCGCTTGAATCGTGATAGTGATAGTTCTCCATAGTCACTGCCACCAAGCTATTAGAGCTTAGTGATGAACTATAACATATCAAGGATAGACATGATGATCCTTGAGCAATTTGTGATGTTTGACACCGTGAAAGTAGAAATCAAGTAGGAGCATCAATTGTTGATGGTTAGTAAAACCACTAGTTTCAAGAAGGGCAAGGGAAAGAAGGGATACTTCATGAGACGGCAAATCAGTTGCTGCTCTAGTGAAGAAACCCAAGGTTGAACCAAACCCGAGACTAAGTGCTTCTATAATGAGGGGAATGGTCACTGAAGCAGAACTACCCTAGATCCTTGGTAGATGAGAAGGCTGGCAAGGTCGACAGAAGTATTTTGAATATACATTATATTATTGTGTACTTTACTAGTACTCCTAGTAGCACCAGGGTAATAAATACCGGTTCGGTTGCTAAGTGTTAGTAACTCGAAATAAAAGGCTACGGAGACTAGCTAAAGGTGAGATGACAATATGTTGGAAGTGTTTCCAAGGTTGATGAGATCAAACATCGCACGCTCCCTCTACCATCGAGATTGGTGTTAAACCTAAATAATTGTTATTTGGTGTTTGCGTTGAGCATAGACATGATTGGATTATGTTTATCGCCATACGGTTATTCATTTAAGGAGAATAATGGTTACTCTGTTTACTTGAATAATACCTTCAATGGTCTTGCACCTAAAATAAATGGTTTATTGAATCTCGATCATAGTGATACACATGTTCATGCCAAAAGATATAAGATAGTAATGATAGTACCACATACTTGTGGCACTACCATTTGAGTCATGTTGGTATAAAACGCATGAAGAAGCTCCATGTTGATGGATCTTTGGACTCACTCGTTTTTGAAAAGATTGAGACATGTGAACCATGTCTATTGGTAGATATGCATGAAGAAACTCCATATAGATGGATCATTTGGACTCACTTGATTTTGAATCACTTAAGACATGCAAATCATACCACATGGGCAAGATGACTGAAAGGCCTCGTTTTCAGTAAGCTGGAACAAGAAAGCAACTTGTTGGAAGTAATGCATTTTGATGTGTGCAGTCCAATGAGTGCTGAGGCACGCAGTGGATATCGTTATGTTCTTACTTCACAGATGATTTGAGTAGATGCTGAGTATATTTACTTGATGAAACACAAGTCTGAATTATTGAAAGGTTCAAGTAATTTCAGAGTGAAGTTGAAGATCGTCGTGACAAGATGATAAAATGTCTATGATATGATCATAGAGATGACTATCTGAGTTACGAGTTTGGCACACAATTAAGACATTGTGGAAATTGTTTCACAACTAATACCGCCTGGAACACCATAGTGTGATGGTGTATCCGAACATCATAACTGCACCCTATTGGATATGGTGCATACCATGATGTCTCTTATCAAATTACCACTATTGTTTACGGGTTAGGCATTATAGACAACCGCATTCACTTTAAATAAGGCACCACACAATTGCGTTGAGACGACACCGTATGAACTATGGTTTAGAAAAACCTAAGCTGTCGTTTCTTAAAAGTTTGGGGCTGTGACGCTTATGTGAAAAAGTTTCAGGCTGATAAGCTCGAACCCAAAGCGGATAAATGCATCTTCATAGAATACCCAAAAATAGTTGGGTATACATCCTATTTCAGACCCGTAAGCAAAAGTGATTGTTTCTAGAAACGGGTCCTTTCTCGAGGAAAAGTTTCTCTCGAAAGAATTGAGTGGGAGGATGGTGGAGACTTGATGAGGTTATTGAACCGTTACTTCAACTAGTGTGTAGCAGGGCACAGGAAGTTGTTCCTGTGGCACCTACACCAATTGAAGTGGAAGCTTATGATAATGATCATGAAACTTCGGATCAAGTCACTACCAAACCTCATAGGTCGACAAGGATGTGTACTACTTCAGAGTGGTACGTAATCCTGTCTTGGAAGTCATGTTGCTAGACAACAATGAACCTATGAGCTATGGAGAAGCGATGGTGGGCCCGGATTCCGACGAATGGCTCGAGGCCATAAAATCCGAGAAAGGATCCATGTATAAAACAAAGTATAGACTTTGAAAGAACTACTTGATGGTCGTAAGGTTGTTGGGTGCAGATGGATTTTAAAAGGAAGACGGACAATGATGGTAAGTGTCACCATTAAGAAAGCTCGACTTGTCGTTAAGATGTTTCCCGACAAGTTCAAGGAGTTGACTACGATGAGACTTTCTCACTCGTAGCGATGCTAAGAGTCTGTTGGAATTATGTTAGCAGTTACTGCATTATTTATGAAATCTTGCAGATAGGATGTCAAAACATTGTTTCCTCGACGTTTTTCTTGAGGAAAGGTTGTATGTGATACAACCAGAAGGTTTTGTCAATCCTGAAAGATGCTAACAAATATGCAAAGCTGCAGCAATCCTTCTAAGGACTGGAGTAAGCATCTCGGAGTTGGAATGTACACTTTGATGAGAAGATCAAAGATTTTGGGTTTATACAAAGTTTATGAGAAACTTGTATTTCCAAAGAAGTGAGTGGGAGCACTATAGGATTTTTGATGAGTATATGTTGTTAACATATTGTTGATCAAAAATGATGTAGAATTTCTGGATAGCATGCAGGGTTATTTGAAAAGTGTTTTTCAATGGAAAGCCTGGATTAAGCTACTTGAACATTGAGCATCAAGATCTATAAGGATAGATCAAAAACACTTAATATTACTTTCAAATGAATACATACCATGACAAGATTTTGAAGGAGTTCAAAATAGATCAGCAAAGAAGGAGTTCTTGGCTGTGTTACAAGGTGTGAGTATTGAGTAAGACTCAAGACCTGACCACGACAGAAGAGAGAGAAAGGACGAAGGTCGTCCCCTATGCTTTAGACATAAGCTCTACAGTATGCTATGCTGTGTACCGCACCTGAAGTGTGCCTTGCCATGAGTTAGTCAAGGGGTACAAGAGTGATCCAGGAATGGATCACATGACAGCAGTTGAACTTATCCTTAGTAACTAGTGGACTAAGAAATTTTATCGATTATGGAGGTGGTAAAAGAGTTCGTCGTAAAGGGTTACGTCGATACAAACTTTGACACTAATCTGAATGACTCTGAGTAGTAGACCGGATTCATATAGTAGAGCAGTTATTTGTAATAGCTCAAAGTAGCGCGTGGTAGCTGCATCTACAAGATGACATAGAGATTTGCAAAGCACACATGGATCTGAAAGGTTCAGACCCATTGACTAATAAACCCCTCTCACAAGCAAGATATGAACAAATCCTATGGGTGTTGGATTCATTACAATCACATAGTGATGTGAACTAGATTATTGACTCTAGTGCAAGTGGGAGACTGTTGGAAATATGCCCTAGAGGCAATAATAAAATGGTTATTGTTGTATTTCCTTGTTCATGATAATTGTCTATTGTTCATGCTATAATTGTATTATCCGGAAACCGTAATACATGTGTGAATACATAGACCACAACATGTCCCTAGTAAGCCTCTAGTTGACTAGCTCGTTGATCAATAGATGGTCATGGTTTCCTGACCATGGACATTGGATGTCATTGATAACGGGATCACATCATTAGGAGAAAGATGTGATGGACAAGACCCAATCCTAAGCATAGTGCAAGATCGTGTAGTTCGTCTGCTAAAGCTTTTCTAATGTCAAGTATCATTTCCTTAGACCATGAGATTGTGCAACTCCCGGATACCGTAGGAATGCTTTGGGTGTGCCAAACGTCACAACGTAACTGGGTGGCTATAAAGGCACACTACGGGTATCTCCGAAAGTGTCTGTTGGGTCGGCACGAATCGAGATTGGGATTTGTCACTCCGTGTGACGGAGAGGTATCTCTGGGCCCACTCAGTAGGACATCATCATGAGCTCAATGTGACCAAAGAGTTGATCACGGGATGATGTGTTTACGGAACGAGTAAAAGTGACTTGCCGGTAACGAGATTGAACGAGGTATTGAAATACCGACGATCGAATCTCGGGCAAGTAACGTACCGATTGACAAAGGGAATTGTATACGGGATAGATTGAATCCCCGACATCGTGGTTCATCCGATGAGATCATCGTGGAACATGTGGGAGCCAACATGGGTATCCAGATCCCGCTGTTGGTTATTGGCCGGAGAGTTGTCTCGGTCATGTCTGCATGGTTCCTGAACCCGTAGGGTCTACACACTCAAGGTTCGATGATGCTAGGGTTATTAGGAAGACTTGTATGTGATTACCGAATGTTGTTTGGAGTCCCGGATGAGATCCCGAACGTCACGAGGAGTTCCGGAATGGTTCGGAGGTAAAGATTTATATATGGAAAGTTGTTGTTCGGGTTCCAGGAAAAGTTCAGTTTTTTCCGGTATTGTACCGGGAAGTTTCCGGAAGGTTCCGAAGGGGTCCGGAGGTCCGGAAAATTTTCCACCACGTCCAGTACAGCAGCATGGGATGTAGGGGGGCTCCCTAGCCTTAATGGGCCAGGGGCACCAGCCCCCCCAAGGCCCATGCGCATGGGAGAGGGGAAACCCTAAGGGGGAGGGCCTCCACTTGACTTGGGAGGCACTCCTCCCCCACTTGGCCGCCGCCCCCAAACCTAGATGGGATCTAGGGGGCCCGGCCCCCTCTCTCCCCACCTATAAATATTGGAGGGGTGGGAGGGCGGCCATACCCTTGCACCTGGCGCAGCCCCTCCCCTCCCATACCTCTCCTCCTCCGCGTGAGCTTGGCGAAGCCCTGCCGGAGAACTGCCACTCCATCACCACCACGCCGTCGTGCTGCTGTTGGACTCTCTTCCAAAACCTCTCCCTCCTCCTTGCTGGATCAAGGCACGGGAGACGTCTCCGTTCTGTACGTGTGTTGAACGCGGAGGTGCCGTCCGTTCGGCGCTAGGATCATCGGTGATTTGGATCACGATGAGTACGACTCCATCAACCCCATTCTCTTGAACGCTTCCGCTTAGCGATCTTCAAGGGTATGAAGATGCACTCCCTCTCTCTCGTTGCTAGTATCTCCTGGATTGATCTTGGTGACACGTCGGAAAATTTTGAATTATTGCTACGTTCCCCGATAGTAACTTGGAGCCTGAAATCGCAGGCTAATCATTGCATTGGGTGATTTCAGTAGGACTGCACAAAAAGATCAGATGGACAGATACTTATGTTGCTGCTATGTACTCCAAAACTTCACTCAGACAAGCATCGATGTTGAAAAGAAGTGCCTATATTCATTCGAGTATCAACCGGCGTCAACCAGTTGTCAAACTCCCAAGTATTAGGAGAGTGAACGCTAAAAATATTGCTTGGCGCATAGTCCAGAAAAACACAGTCCAGTGTTTGGTCCCAATTTGTGCCTTTTGTTTATCGGCAGATATGGTAGCGAACTATATGGCATGGAGTCTAAAGATTCCAGACAAGTTGGTTGACGCGTATATTCATCTGGCACTTAATCAGTCTGCATGCCAGGGATGCTCCATTTTAGTTGAACTGCACAAAAAAATTGGGTGGTTCATTTTCTCAACCGCCTCCTTTCTCGGCTGCAATGTAGAATTTTGGCGAGCTACATGACCAAGATGAGCCAGTAAACTAGTTGGATGAAAGTAGTGGCCAAGTTGCTCAAACCTCCCTCGGCACGAGGCCACTATTTGAGGATAAAACTACAAGCAAAGTTCAGATTGTCTGTGCTGCCTCTTATATACTCGGAAGTTTACTCGTACAAGCATTAATTTTAGCAAGAAGTACCTCCGACTGAACACCATTTACCAGTCTGCAATGTAGAATTTTGGCGAGCTATAGGACCAAGATGAGCCACTAAACTAGTTGGATGAAAGTAGTGGCCAAGTTGCTCAAACCTCCCTCGGCACGAAGCCACTATTTGAGGATAAACCTACAAGCAAAGTCCAGATTGTCTTTGCTGCCTCTTATATACTCGAAAGTTTACTCGTACAAGCATTAATTTTAGCAAGAAGTACCTCCGACTGAACACCATTTACCAGTCTATACCCTAGGTAATTAAAGTTCGTCCATGGATCATATTGGCTGTGATCTCAATCATTTGGATGCATAAACATACTGAACATGTGTATATCTGAATCTTTTTGTGAATTATCTATGAATATTGTTGTGTGATCTATCAATCATTTGGATCCATAGACATGTTGAACTTGTGTATATATGAATCTTTTGAGTTGTTGATAGTGAATGTTGGCTATAAATATGAACGTGTCCTGTGAACCTGAGTTTGATATGAATGTTTACCTTTTCTGTTGTGCTTGGGTGTGAACTTGTTCATATGCCTACTGTGGGGTATGTGACGCGTGGGTGTCAACGGCACACCTTCTTCCCGAGAAGAATTGCACCTACTTTGTTAGGGTAGCAACGGCGCATCAGCTCTTTTTAATATCTTTGATCTGTCTTGCCCCCTCCCCCGCTCAACCCCTGCCGTAATGTTTTCGGCCTCAAAACAAACATAGTACTGCGTTGTTTTTGGGCCTTGATGAAAAATCAAGTGCTGGTTTCTGTAGGTTGGCCCGCCCAGCAAATGGGCTGCTGGCCCACCATGGACTGGGAGGCTAAAAATACAAGTTGTATGGTGCAGAGGCAAGTAAAAAAACTCCATCGAGAGCCATCCACTGAAGAAGAAAAAATCGCTCCTGATGTGCTTCTTCAGTCGTGCCACCGGCCCCCTCTATAATCCATTTCGCTCGGGGATCTGGTATCATTTTTTTCTAGAGGGCGAACAAGTATCAGCTAGGCCTAGGTTTTGTATTTTAACATGCGTAGACCACGACATACGGCGAAAGTGGTTTCAACTTATTTTTTGAGGTCCATACCGGCCTATGGGCTTTTTCTTAAAGATCGGCAGCCCAATGTATTTTTTAACCACATTATATATATTTATATTTTTACTATTATCGTATATTTTATAGAGACTTATATATACATTATAAAAACATCCCACGTGTAATAAACTTATAAAAGTAAATGTTTAACAGAAGTTGGCAAGGAAAATCCTGGCTGTTTTTTACTCACAAGCAAGGAAAATCCTGGTGATTGTGTACAAAAGCTTGCGAAGATTTTAAGGACCAATGTAATAATAACGCGCTCATTTTTATTTTGAGCAATAACTCGCTAATTTGTTAATTATGTATATCAAAAATGTGCCTCTCCGGTTTATTTTTGATATTAATTGCTCCTTCTAACATAACATTATATATATAACGAGCCCAGCTAATTCGTGTATTTGAAGGAAGTGCAAATGGGCTGGGATTTCTTAGATAATATAAATGGGCCGCATTGACGCGAAATTATTTGTTCACCCAGCCCAGCAAATGGACTGTACATTCTAGAAAACATGGGTTAAATATATGCCACATTTCTGCAGGCTGACATGTGGGCCAATAGGTCGAAGCCTACGGAAGGCGTTGTCAACTTGGTCGGCATGCACCTTCAATCTCTTGTCTTCTTCCTGCAGCGTCGTCGGGACCGCCTGGTCCGGCCTCCGGCGGCTAGCGGCTCTGCTTAGCACGCATCGCTGCGAAGCGCTACCCCACCGTCGGCCAGGCTATCCCTCCACCCCTCCACACATCCTGTTATTCTCCACCGACTGCAACCCCATGCCGCACCAGAACCAGTTATAACCCTTCTCCTTCACTCAATCTGCGACTCCACTGCTGCGTCTTCCCATCTCCGAGCCTTTCCCGTTCGGGGCCTCGCCGTCGTCCACCGCCTTGCTGCGCTCGATGCGGCGTGGTCAACAAACGAGAGTCATCAGAAGAGGACTGTACGTGGAGAGCCTGACGGCTGGGACCCACGAGGTCCATGGTCGCATGCAAGGAAAGTTCCTCCTTATTAAGCTGGAAAAAAAATGTTTCCTCCACCTGACAGCTAGGACCCACCGGCTGTATCTTCGCATGGAAGTAAGTGCCTCCTTGTTATGCGAAAAAAATTATTCCTCCCGTTGACAGCTGGGACCCATCATATTTGATGGCTGACTTGTGGGCCTACTAAGTGGACGTGTACGCAGGGCTTTGTCAACTTAATCAACAAATGATTCTAGCAGTTGGACCGTTGGATGTTAATCCAACGGTCGTGCTCCTTCTTCAACCTCTGTTCTTGCTCTTGTCTCCCGTGGGCGGAACCGCGGCTGTGCTGCCACGCACCCGAACCAGTCAAGTTTCCCACTCCTCTCCATCTACGACTCCACTTCCCCGTCTTCCCCATCTTTGGGTTGTTCCAGTCTGGGGCCTCACCGTCGTCCACTGGCCTTTGGTGCGCTCGGCACGGTGTGGTCCATGTGGTCAACAACCGGGAGTCATCGGAAGATGACTGTACGTGAGAGGCTGACAGTGGGGACGCACCACGCCCATGGACGCATGCATGAAACAGAACGTGGCGTGGTCAACGTGGTCAAGGAACGACTTCCATCAGAAGTGTACTGTACATGGAGAGGCTGACAGCTGGGTCCACAGCCCCAGCAAGGAAGTGCCTCCTTATTACGCGGAAAATAATGATTCCTCCACCTAACAGCAGGGACCCATCGGACGGGCCACCGTATTTTGCGAAAAAAAACATTTCCCCCCTGACTGCTGGGACCCACCGGACGGGTCACCGTATTTCGCGGAAAAAACGTTCCCCCCGCTGTCATCTTGGACCCATTGGAAGTGCCTCCTTATTACGCAGAAAAAAATGAATACTCCCCCTGCTAGCTGGGACCCACCTTGGTGGGAGGCTGACTTGTGGGCCTACTAAGTTGACGGGGACGGAGGGCTTTGTCAACTTAGTCAATATGAACGATTCTAGATCCAGTGACCATACGATGTCCATCCAACGGCCGTAGTGCTTCTTCAACCTCTGGTCTTCTAGCTCCAGCCGCCCAAACCAGCGCCAGTCGTGCCGCGTGCTCCTGCCTCTCGTGGCCGGCTGTGATGCCGCGGAGGCCTCACCGACCCCTACTACTCCCACCGTTGGCCAGGCCATCCCTCTACTCACCCACACCCCCTGTTATCCTGCGGCGATCGCAGCCTCACACCGTAGCCGAACCAGTGAACCCTCGTACTCCTCTCCGCGCGGGCTTCCGCTGTTGCGTCTTCCCCGGCTCCACGCCGTCCCCTTCCTAGGCCTCACCGTCGTCCACCGCCCTGGTGCTCTCAGTGCGGCGTGGTCAACATGGTCAAGGAATGGCTTCCATCGGACGTGGACTGTACGTGGTGAGGCTGACAGCTGGGTCCACGGCAGCAGCAAGGAACTGCCTCCTTATTACAAGCAAAATAATTATTCCTCCACCTGACGGTGGGGACCCACCAGACGGGCCACCGTATTTTGCGCAAAAAACGTTTCCCGCTGACTACTGGGACCCACCAGCTACATCTTCGCACGCAAGGAAGTGCGTTCGGGCAAAAAAATGATTCGCCCCCTGACTGTTGGGACCCACCAGCTACATCTTCGCACGCAAGGAAGTGTCTAACAGTCGGGACCCACCTGGTCGAAGCGTACGTAGCTTTGTCATTCTAGTCGTGAACGTGTACGTACATACTGGTCGATGTAGAGGCATGCACGTGTCGTAGTAGAGGCGCGCACGTAGCATGTACACGTACGTACAGCGGCCAGTGTGCAAGAAAGAAAATATGGCCATGTACGTACATACGGGCAGGGTCTCGAATGCCTACTCGTGCATACGTACGGTCGGGGCTCGTGTACATGGCTGGGTCAAAACGGAGAAACTGCGTCGTCGTCGTGTTCATGGGGAGCCAACCGGCTAGGTCGGAACGAAATGCGTCGTCGTGTTCATCGGGAGGGCTTGGACGGAATAGCCGATGGAAACGAGGCCTGGCGTATCGCAGAACGGAGGAAACGGCCTTGTGTTCGACCGGCCACGTTCGAAATAGGATCCTGTTCATCGGGAGGGGTCTGGCATACCACAAAACGGAGGAAACATACCTCCTACGGTCGAAACGGGGGTCCTGTTGATCGGGAGGGATGTGGCATACTGCAAAATGGAGGAAATGGACTTGTGTTGGAGCGCTACGGTCGAAACGGAGGTCCTGTTCACCAGGAGGGGTGTGGCGTACCGCAAAACGGGACTCCACGAGATACTGTTCATCTCCACCGTCGACCCCCTCCAGCCTCCACGGGCTACTGTTCATCCACCGTCGACCTCCTCCAGCCTCCACCTGCGATTGTTCATCCACGTGCTCCTGTTCATCTAGCCTCCACCGCGCGCTACTCCATCGGCTACTGTTCAACCAGCCCTCTCCACGGGCTCCTGTTCAACCACCCCTCCACGGGCTACTGTTCATCCAGCCCTCCACCTTCTATTGTTCATCCTGCCCTCCATGGGGTGGTCTTGTTCATCCAGCCCTCCACGGGGTCCTGTTCATCCAGCCCCAACCGGCTCGATCGATCGGGGTCCTGTTCATCCAGAGGCAACACCACAGGGTCCCGTTCATCCACCCCCACCGGGAACTGTTCATCCAAACCCCCCTAGCAATGCTCACTATTCATCCAGAGGCAGCATCGATCAGCTTTAGTTAGTAGCAGTAGCGAAGGAATAGCTCGATCGGGTTCAGTTAACAGCCATCGATCGATCGATCGGGTTCAGTAACGCGTAGCCTGCAGTGCAATCGCTCGGGTTCAGTTAGAGCCCAATGCCTCGCACCCACGCACATGCGTGTACGAGAGAAATGCGCATCGCTCGGCCTCGACCACCCATCGTAACCGGGAACACCCCGATATTTTCCTCGCCCTCGCTTCTACCACGTTTTTTTTCCGTCATGGACGGCCCAAAGAATGTCATGCAGCCGCGTCTCCGGCCCGCCTAGGACGAAAAGCCAATTTTCTATCATGATTTTTTGTCATAGAAGTAGGACCCCACCACATCTATGATGATACCGTGTTTTGTCACAATTATTGTCATAGAAGTGTCATAAGTATGACAGAAAAAAATTCGTTCGGCCCAAAATGTCAAGGATGTGTCTTTTTTTGTAGTGTTATATCTACCGCCATAGATAAACGGATCTCGTCTACATCATGTCATCGTTCTTATTGGATTAGTCCGTTTTTCCATGAACTTAATACACTAGATGCATGCTGGATAGCGGTCGATGTGTGGAGTATTAGTAGTAGATGCAGGCTGTTGTCGGTCTACTAATCTTGGACGTGATGCCTATGTAATGATCATTGCTGGATATCATCATAATTATTCGAGGTTCTATCAATTGCCCAATAGTAATTTGTTCACCCACCACTTTGCTATTTTTCTCGAGAGAAGCCACTAGTGAAACCTATGGCCGGGTCTCTTTCTCATATTGTTTGCCTTCCCGGTCTATTTTTATTTGCTTTTATTTTCAGATCTATTAAACCAAAAAAACCCAAAAATACCTTGCTGCAATTTATTCTATTTGGCATTCGATCTATCAATATTTACAACTCTCTCCCGTCAACGCACCGTCTCTGGCGTTGTTACCCGAAAGGGATTGGCAACCCCTTTAACACGTCGGGTTGCGAGTGGTTGTTATTTGTGTGCCAGGGCTGATTATGTTGTGTTGCTTGGTTCTCCTATTGGTTCAATAACCTTGATTTCATATCTGAGGGAAATACCTACCGCCGATGTGCTGCATCATCCCTTCCTCTTTGGGGAAAAAACCAACGTACCTTCAAGCGACATCAATCACTTCTTCTTGTCTGTATAGAGGCCACTCCTGATGTTACTAAGGAAGCAGGTGCTGCCTCGCATGGTCGCACTCTCTGGACCTATTCCATCATCCGTTTCAGGGTATTCGGGATGGATACTGGTGTACTAGGGCCAACACCTTCTCCCTGGTTCAGTATTGAAAGTCTTGGAGGAAACTCGCTCTTCCTTGGACAAAACTATCCAATGATGGTGGAAGGCGATCCAGCTGCTGTTGACACAATATTACTACCATTTATGAGAAGCAACTGTATACATACCTCGGACATTGCTATGCTTCCCTACCATCCCAATATGTGTCCTGACATAGGCCGCTTCAGCCTGTATGATCAGTCCTGCGTTGGTCTTGAGATTGACAGAAGTTGGCCCTTCCTAGAGAATCACTTCTGGTTCAAAGCAAGCGTTTCCAACGCCGACGAGTGGTTGAGCTGAAGTTCATTTCATCGCTTTGTTATTTGTTGTGTGAGAAAAACTTTAATTTACTAGAATGTTTTGTTGGAAATGATCTATAATCCAACGTGCATCCTCGTTGTCGTTGTGGGTTGATGACTTGTTGTATGTAATCAATGGTACATTTGCATATGCGTCCATCAACTCATGCCTGCTAGTGGTGTCCATATGAATAGTGCTAGTGATTTTAGTTGCAAAAATTAGATAGTGCTAGTGATTTTTAGCTGCATATTTTGACGAATCACAGTGTTACAAGGTTGACAAATGGCAATGTTAGTAGATAAACAAATGTCAATCTTTCCAGTTTGAAAAATGGCAACATACCCAAAATGACAAATCCAAATCTTACCCAATTGTTTCTACGTGGTTGCACATGGGTCATGCAAAACAACCGTTTGCGTTGAAGCGATGGACAAATCCTGCACTGCGAGCGAAGACCATAGCTCTCACTTTGCATACGGGTGTTTAAAATGTTTGCGATCAAGAGCTGTAGAAATCCTTCTCAGCACATTTTCCCTTGGCTTCCTGGGGAAGCTGTCGGTTTGCATACGGGTGTTCTAACTAAAATGTTTGCGATGAGTGTTTTATATTTAAATACCATTGATGTTTTTTTCAAAAGAAAATCGTTTGATAAGTCTGTACATTAAGAGAGAAAAACGCAAGTTCGTTCAAACCATATCTTTCATTCAGTCACACTATGAATTTATATTCATATGATCGAAAATTCGAGATACAGTATTAAAACCCAAAAAACACTATTTCCGGCGGCGGCGGAGGCGGCGTGCCGCACTATCGTTGTTGTTGTCGTCCTTCGGGATGCCGTTGTTGAAGTCTTCAAGGCAGCACAAAATGTTCTTCACTTGTAAATCAAACATCATGTCGTCGTGCGATCCACGGGCGGGGCGCGGGAGGATGGCAACTGGCGCCGCTGAGAGGTAGCAGTCGACGGCAGTGTCCCATGCTGCTAAGGGGGGCACACGCATGGGCACGGGCACGGACGCGGCGGGTACAGCCAAACCCGCGGGGACCGGTGCCGCGGTGGGTGGAGGGGCACGGGCGCGACAGGTGCAGCCAAACGCACGGGGGTCGGCGCCACGGTGGGTGGAGGGGCGCACATGGGCACGGGCATGGGCACGGGCGCTGGCACTGGCACGTACACGAGCTCGTGCGGGTCCGTGGAGACCTCGCTGACGCCCGCGGCTTCCAGCTCTGTGATAGTGCTCGGCGACCAGCCCGTCAATGCTATGGGGATGGTCGCTGGCGCGGGCGCGGGGATGGGAGCTGGGACAGGAGCGGGGGCAGCAACTGCCGTGGCCAGCATTCCCTACCGAAACCATCACGCTTGTAGTGAGAAGCTCTGGTTTGTGAGAAGCATATCCCCAAACTTGCCCCAAATGGGACCAAAAATTTACCACGGCATGTTGATGCCGCTCCATGATAGCATGCCAAGTTTCATGAATTCCGTACGTGCTTTGGATTTACTAGAATTTAAAAACCAGGTATCTCAATGTTTGTGGCCAAGTGACCGTGGCAGGGTATTTGACATTCATTCCCATTTCTTGCATGGGACCTAAGCACGCACCCAAGGACACAGATTTGATTTTCAACCAATTTATATGCATTAGAACATGTGCATGTAGTTCAAATTTGAATAATGCACACAAATATATTGAAAACTCAATTACTGCATAAAAATTTCCAAACGAACCCCGAAAAATCCCAAAAATTGACACAACACTCGTGTTCTTCTATGTTGACACGAGAAAAAATTTTAAAGCAATAAGAGGCAATGGATATTGTTTCATCCCCAAAGGTGGGACGTTCCCTACCGAAACCATCAGGCTTGTTGTGAGAAGCTCTGGTTTGTGAGAAGCATATCCCCAAATGTACCCCAAATGGGACAAAAAAATTACGACAGCATGTTGACGCCGCTCCATGGTAGCATGCCAAGTTTCATGAATTTCAGACGAGCTTTGGATTTACTAGAATTTAAAAACCAGGTATCTTAATGTTTGCGGCCGAGTGACTGTGGGAGGGTGTTTCACATTCATTTCCCTTTCTTGCATGGGACCTAAGCATGCAACCAAGGACACATATTTGATTTTTCAACCAATTTATATGCATTAGAGCATGTGCATGTAGTTCAAATTTTAATTATGCACATAAATGCAATGAAAACTTAGTTAATGCATAAAAATGTCCAAACGAACCCCGAAAAATCCAAAAAATTGACACAACACTCCTGTTGTTCTATGTTGACACGAGAAAATTCTTGAAAGAAATAAGAGGCAATGCATATCGTTTCGTCCCCAAAGGTGGGACTTTCCCTACCGAAACTGTCACGCCTGTTGTGAGAAGCTCTAGTTTGTGAGAAGCACATCCCAAAACCTGCCCCAAATGGGACAAAAAATTTACCACGACATGTTGATGTCGCCCCATGATAGCGTGCCAAGTTTCCTGAATTTCAGACGAGATTTGGGTTTACTTGAATTTAAAAACCAGGTATCTCAATGTTTGCGGCCGAGTGACTGTGGCAGGGTGTTTGACATTCATTCCCATTTCTTGCATGGGACCTAAGCATGCACCCAAGGACACATATTTGATTTTTCGACCAATTTATATGCATTAGAGCATGTGCATGTAGTTCAAATTTGAATTATGCACATAAATGCATTGAAAACTCAATTAATGCATAAAAAGTCCAAACGAACCCCGAAAAGTCCCAAAAATTGACACAATACTCTTGTTGTTCTATTTGACACGAGAAAATTTTTGAAAGCAATAAGAGGCAATGGATATCATTTCGTCCCCAAAGGTGGGACATTCCCTACCGAAACCATCACGCTTGTTGTGAGAAGCTCTGGTTTGTGAGAAGCATATCCCCAAACTTGCCCCAAATGGGACAAAAAAATTTACCGCGACATGTTGATGCCACTCCATGATAGCATGCCAAGTTTCATGAATTTCGGACGAGCTTTGGATTTACTAGAATTTAAAAACCAGGTATCTCAATGTTTGCGGCCGAGTGACCATGGCAGGGTATTTGACATTCTTTCCCATTTCTTGCATGGGACCTAAGCATGCACCCAAGGACACAGATTTGATTTTCATCCAATTTATATGCATCAGAACATGTGCATGTAGATCAAATTTGAATAATGCACATAAATGCATTGAGAACTCAACTAATGCATAAAAATGTCCAAACGAACCCCGAAAGATCCCAAAAATTGACACAACACTCGTGTTCTTCTATGTTGACACGAGAAAAAATTTGAAAGCAACAAGAGGCAATGGATATCGTTTCGTCCCCAAAGGTGGGACGTTCCCTACCGAAACCATCAGGCTTGTTGTGAGAAGCTCTTATGTCGGAGTAATGGGCCACGGGTAGGCCAACCCGAGTCCCGTAACCTTTCAAGACATCGGGGCAGGCTGCGCCCCTCAAGACCCCAGGGCGAAGAGCCGTCTCCTGAGGAGTCGACGGCAGGGCGGCCGACTGCCCGCTCACGGCCGAGTTCCGGGGACGACTTCCAGAGAAGCCGGCTTTGGGGAGTCGGCCGGCGACTCCAGCAAACCCATGACCTCATCAAAGGGGACAGGGCAGAGGCGTGGCTACAGTGAAGCCCACTCTCGCCCCTTACCAAGGGCAGGCATGGCCACAACATGCCGTACCCGGGAAGATCTCCATGCGGCGTGGCACTGTTGCCCGGCCGGCCCTGACATCAGCACCACAGTACCAAGTCCTGCGCCCACGACGGCTTGTCTGTACGGCCCGGAGGCAGCGAGGCCCACCAGTCAGCGAGACCTCGGGAGACGGCGGGGGAACCACCAGTCGGATCCGTCGGGAGTCGGCCCAGGGGAGTCGGCAGAGCCCTCCCCTAGGGCCCACGCGCCATTAATCAAGATGAGATGGGGAGTGGCCACAGTGATCGCCCGCCAGGCGGGGGGGCTGTTGCCACGACCCCTTGACCAAGCCTGCGTCATCAGAAGCACGGCTACAGTAATCAGCAGCCGCCAAGACCCGCCCGCGGCGGACGCGACCTGTCGGCTCCGTACCAGACCAGTCGGCGGGGCCCACCAGTCGGCGGAGAAGTCAGAGGTCGGAGGCACTAACGGATGGGCCCGCGCCCAGTTGAATTACCATTGTACCCCTGGTGGTAGGCCTATATAAACCCCCCAGGGCACCCATGCAAAGGGTTGGATCCCAGTAGTTCTAGACCCTACCAGATAGAAGGAGAGAGCTAGCCTTGCCCTCTTCTACCACCAGACACAACTCAAGGAGCAACCGTGTAAACACTTGGCCACAGTGATCATGCGGAGACCCCGCAGAGCAGCAGTAGGGGTATTATCTCCCCGGAGAGCCCCGAAGCTGGGTAAGATTCGCCGGCGTGCATGTCTTCGCCTCATCCCGTTTCCAGGCACCGGCGACGTTCTACTCCCCCCCACCATGATAAGCCATCCATTCGCATATGTCGCACCAAACCCCCGACATTTGGCGCCCACCATGGGGCATGGTGCACCGCCGTTCGGAGATCTGTTCTAGACGGGAACCCTTTTCCTCCCTGGTGAGTGCAACCAGCCAGGCACGCTAGGCGAAGTTTGCATCGACGCGCTGCGCGGCGTTGAGATCGCATGCGCAGCCAGCTCCTTGGACGAACTTGTCGGCGAGGTCCGCCTCTCCGACGAACCTGCATCCGACGCAGGCGCGGGCGGCCCCGAAAACCTCCTCGCGGGCCTCCTCGATCAACTCCACGTTTCCGGCGAGCCTGCCGTAGACTTGGAGTCCGTAGGCTCCACCGACCCGATGCTGGTCGACTCCGACACCGCATCGATCGACGCGTTCCCTACCAACGTGGTGGTCTATGACGAACCTCTCCCCACGCAAAGAGCGACGGAAGCACCGTCACTGAGGTGCTAGTCATCAGTCATGACGAGTTCCCTGGGGAAGGGGCGCCCGACTCACTCGGCGCGGCGCTGCAAGACCTAGCTGCGCCCATTCCGGAAGATGCTGACGCAGAGACGTTAGAAGCGCGCCGCCTTCAGCTCGTTGAAGGCGCGAAGAAGCTGGCCAGCATGAGACGCTTGTCAGCAGCTTACCAGCGGGAGATGGATCGCGCCGTCGGCGGCTCGCCGGCCCCGGCAGGGCCCAGCCGCCTTGGCACGGTCCAGCAACGCGGCGTAGCCATCGCCAGCCTGTTTGGGGCTAGCCGCCCCGTGTACGCTACACTGGCGGAGAAGATCCAAGCCGCCCAGGCAGCGGTGAATGAGCTGGACAATTTCGAGGGCGAAGAACGCCGCCTCATGATGGAGCGAGTCCAACGGCTCCTCGACGCGGCCGCCGCGCAGAACGAGGCTGGCTGCCGCACGGAGGCGCCGCAACGGCCAAACGACGACCCGCGCCGAGATCAAGGCGCTACGTCTCGGACGCCGACTCGTGGCGCCCGAGGAAGAAAGGACAAGGAGCCGGCTGTCAGCCACAGTCGGACTCGCATTACCATAGAGCACGACCAAGATGGCCGCCCAAGAGCAGTGGAACGACGGGACGACTGTCCGCCTCCCCCTCCCCGCAAGGAGAGGCGAGTCTCCCTGCCGCCTGTTGACCATCCGACTCTCGGTGACCGCCTTGGCCGCCAAGAGGGAGTTGGAGAGAATGACGCCCGCCACCAGATCGACCGACTTCACCGGTCCCTGGCGCTGGAAGAAGAAGACGAGCTGGGTCCGCCTTGTTTCGGGCCCCGCATTCGGGACGAGCCCTTTCCCAGAGGGTTCACGCTCCCAAGAGACACGCCCAAGTATACTGGCTCCGTGAATCCGGAAGGCTGGCTAGTCGACTACTCCACGGCTGTCAGCATAGCAAACGGCAACAAGCGTGTCACCGTAAAGTACGTACCGCTCATGCTCCAGGGCACAGCCCGGACATGGCTGAACAGCCTAAAGCCCCGCAGCATCAACAGCTGGGTCGACTTCACTGAGCATTCGTCCGCAACTTCACTAGCACGTACAAGCGTCCTCCCAAGCCTCGTCAGCTCTCCTTGTGCGTGCAAGGTCCTGACGAGTCGACTCGCGACTACCTCACGCGTTGGGCTGAGCTCCGGAACTCCTGCGAGGGCGTGCACGAGGTGCAGGCCATCAAGTACTTCACAGCCGGGTGCCGAGAAGGCACCCTCCTCAAGCACAAGCTCCTCTGCGATCAGCCAGAAACACTCGACGAGCTGCTGATCATAGCAGACAAGCACGCTACGGCCGACTACTCCATGAAGGCGGAAATTCAAATCAGCGCGACTGGCAAAGTAGCTCCTCAGGCTCCAAGAACTCTGGCGGCAGACGCCAGCCGGCGACAACAGCAGGGCGACAACAAGCGCAAGGCCCTGCAGCTGGCTTCCGGCAGCCGGCAGGTCACGACCGTTGAAGCCCAGCAGCGAGAAGAGCAGCCTCCGCCCAAGCGACAGAAAGGCGGCAAGCCGAACTGGTTGCCGGCCTTCTCTTATGAGCAGACCTTGGATGGACCTTGCAAATTCCACAGCGGCGCGAAGCCGTCGAATCACACCACCCAGAAGTGCCACTGGCTCACCAAGATCGCCAAGGAAGACGGCCTCCTGCGACCCCCGCCTGCTGGGCAGCCGCCTCCGCCTTCGCCCCAGCAGCCGGCAGTCAGGCCAGTCGGCGCAGTACAAGACGAATACCCTGAAGAGCACGGAGCCTATGTGGTGTTCACCAGTGTGGCTGATGATCGACGCAGAAGGCGGCTGCAGCGACAAGAGGTGAATGCAATAGCCTCAGAGACACCAGAGTTCATGCACTGGTCTGAGAGGCCCATTAGCTGGAGCAGGGCTGACCACCCAGAAGTGATGCCGAGTCCGGGCTCCTACGCCTTGGTCCTGGACGCCACCTTTGCCACGAACAAACGGGCCGCGTGTTTCTCGCGAGTTCTGATGGACGGGGGCAGCAGCATCAATATCCTGTACAAGGACACCATGGAGAAGTTAGGAATCAAGCAAAGACAACTTCAGAACAGCCGGACTGTGTTCCACGGCATTGTTCCTGGGCTTTCCTGCTCACCAATCGGCAAGATCCTGATTAACATCCTCTTTGGGGACAAAGATCACTTCCGAAGAGAGTCTGTTTGGTTTGAGGTGGTGGATCTTGAGAGCCCATACCATGCGCTACTTGGCCGACCCGCCTTGGCCAAGTTCATGGCGGTCCCCCACTACGCCTACCTCAAGATGAAGATGCCCAGTTCCAGGGGAATTCTGACTGTGGCCGGCGACTACCGGAAGTCGTCTGCTTGCGCGGCCGAGAGCAGTCGGCTGGCCGAGTCCCTGGTGATCGCAGCCGAGAAGAGACTCCTTGAACGAGTTGTGGCGATGGCCGGCAAGCAGCCGGAGATATCGCCCGACCCAAAGGAGTCGGAAGCCGAAGGTTCGTTCAAGCCGGCCAAAGAGACAAAGAAGATACCCTTGGATCCGGAGCACGCAGAGAGGTACGCCGTCGTAGGTGCAAACCTCGAAAGCAAATAGGAAGGCGAGCTCGTCGATTTCCTCCGTGAGAATCAGGACATCTTCGCATGGTCTCCCAAAGACATGCTAGGTGTACTGACGGATTTCGCCGAGCACAAGTTACACGTCCGATCTGATGCAAAGCCGGTCAGGCAGCCCCTGCGCCGCTTATCAGAAGAGAAGAGAAGAGTTGTCGGAGAAGAGATAGCCTGACTCCTAGCAGCCGGCTTCATTATGGAAGTTTTCTTCCCGGAGTGGCTGGCAAATCCGGTCCTGGTGCTAAAGAAGAACAAGCAATGGCGAATGTGTATTGACTACACAGGCCTCAACAAGGCCTGCCCCAAGGACCCATTTGCTCTACCAAGTATTGACCAGGTGATAGACTCCACAGCCGGATGCGAGTTGTTGAGTTTCTTGGATGCATACTCAGGATATCACCAGATCAAGCAGAACCCGGCTGACAGATTGAAGACCGCCTTCATCACGCCGTTTGGAGCATTCTGCTACCTCACCATGACGTTCGGCTTAAGGAATGATGGCGCCACCTTTCAGCATTGCATGCAGAAGTGCCTCCTCAAGCAGCTCGACAGGAACACCCACATTTATGTGGACGACATGGTGGTGAAGACGGAAAAGCGTGGAACACTGCTGGAAGACCTCAAGGAGACCTTTGAGAACCTGCGTCGGTTCCAGATCAAGCTCAACCCCGAGAAGTGTGTCTTCGGAGTACCAGCCGGCCAGCTGCTAGGTTTCCTGGTCTCTGAACGCGGCATAGAATGCAACCCAGTAAAAATCAAGGCCATCGAGAGAATGGAGGTACCCAGCCGACTGCTAGATGTGCAGAAGTTCATCGGCTACTTAGCGTCCATCAGCCGATTCATCAGTCGGCTGGGCGGAAAGCTCTCCCCTTATACCAACTCATGAAGAAGACCACTTTTTTCGAGTGGAACCATAAGGCGGACGAAGCTTTTCACCAGTTGAAGAACATGCTGACTACTCCACCCGTCCTGGCGGCTCCGACTCCCAAGGAACCTATGCTCCTGTACATCGCCGCCACCAGCCGAGTAGTCAGCACAGTCATTGTAGTAGAGTGCAAGGAGGAAGGCAAGGCGCTACCTGTCCAGAGACCAGTATATTACCTGAGCGAGGTACTGTCGACCTCCAAGCAGAACTACCCCCACTACCAGAAGATGTGCTATGGCGTGCACTTTGCTGCCAAGAAATTGAAGCCTTACTTTCAAGAGCATCCGATCACAGTGGTCTGCACGGCTCCACTTGCCGAGATCATCGGTAGCCGAGATGCCTCTGGTCGAGTGGCCAAGTGGGCCATAGAGATGGCTCCTTACACCATCTACTACCAGCCCTGCACCGCTATCAAATCACAAGCACTGGCCGACTTCCTCGTCGACTGGGCCGAGACCCAGTACCTGCCTCCAGCGCCTGACTCCACCCATTGGCGGATGCACTTCGACGGCTCCAAGATGCGCACCGGCTTGGGAGCCGGCGTCGTCCTCACCTCTCCTAAAGGCGACAAGCTCAAATATGCACTTCAAATCCATTTTGCCGCCTCCAACAACGTTGCCAAGTACGAGGTGCTCATTCACGGGCTCCGGCTTGCCAAAGAACTTGGCATCCACCGGATCTTGTGTCATGGCGACTCGGACTTAGTGGTCCAGCAGTCATGTGGCGACTGGGACACGAAAGACGCAAACATGGCGAGCTACCGTTTCCTCGTGCAGCAACTCAGCGGGTATTTCGAAGGGTGCGAGTTCCTCCATGTGCCAAGAAATGACAACAACCAAGCAGACACCTTGGCACGAATCGGCTCTACCCGCCAAGCAATACCATCTGGCGTCGCCCTTTAACGCCTCCTCAAGCCTTCTGTCAAGCCTTCACCAGAATCAGACTCCATTTTTGTGCCGGCTCCTCCCGAAGACGGCGGATCCGACTCTAGAGCTCTGACAGACGGAAGGGGGACTTTGGCGGATGACTCCAAAGCCGCCATAGTCGAGCCCGGCCCGGGGACTGCGGTGGCGGACTCGAAGATTCCAGAACTCGGCCCAAGGACCGCGCCAGTCGGCCTGGGGACTTCATCAACCGAGCAAGCGGCTGTTGACTCCAGCCCGCTGCCTCCCAGCCCAGCCGCCCTCGTCCAAGTCGCGGTTTTGGTAGTCGAAGAAATAGCAGCACCCTCATGGGCCCAGCCCATCCTCAAATTCCTGGTGAACAAATAGCTACCAACTAATGAGACCTCAGCTCGGCAAGTACAACGCCGGGCGGCAGCCTATACCATAATCAACAGAGAGCTGGTCAAGTGCAGCGTCACTGGTGTCTACCAGCGCTGCGTAGAGCCAGAGCAAGGCCAGGCGATTCTCAAAGACATCCATCAAGGCGAATGCGGCCACCATGCGGCTTCAAGAGCACTCCTCGCCAAAGCCTTTCGGCACGGTTTCTTCTGGCCGACTGCCTTGGAAGAGGCCAAGGAGTTGGTCCAAAAATGCAACGGGTACCAGAAGTTCAGCTCCAAGCCGCACTAGCCGGCTTCTGCGCTCAAGACCATCCCCATTGCCTAGCCTTTCGCAGTTTGGGGTCTAGACATGGTAGGACCATTCAAGACAGCACGAGGTGGTTTAACTCACCTACTTGTCGCAGTGGACAAGTTCACCAAGTGGGTGGAAGTGAAGCCAATTAAGAAACTGAATGGTCCAACTGCCGTGACCTTCATCACCGATATCACAATTCGGTACGGCATACCACACAGCATCATCACCGACAACGGCACAAATTTTGCCAAAGGTGCCTTGGCCCATTTCTGCGCAACACAGGGCATCCGACTGGACCTAGCGTCCGTCGCCCATCCGCAGTCAAACGGCCAAGTGGAGCGAGCAAACGGCCTCATCCTGTCCGACATCAAGCCTCGGTTAATCGAGCCTCTGGAGCGCTCGGCTGGCTGCTGGCTCGACAAGCTGCCAGCCGTCCTCTGGAGTCTGCGCATGACTCCAAACAAGTCAACCGGCTTCACGCCCTTCTTCCTCGTCTATGGTGCCGAAGCCATCATCCCAACGGACATAGAGTTTGACTCCCCACGAGTCACCATGTACACCGAGGAGGAAGCAGAAGAAGCACGACAAGACGGCGTCGATCTGCTGGAAGAGGGCCGGCTGTTGGCACTCAGCCGATCCAGCATCTCCCAGCAGAGCCTGCGCCGATACCACAACAGGAAGGTCAGGCCAAGATCTTTCCAAGAAGGCGACCTTGTGCTCCGGCTGATCCAGCGAATAGCCGGCCAGCACAAGCTGTCGGCGCCTTGGGAAGGCCCTTTCATCATCAGCAAAGTACTGGGCAACGATTCCTACTACCTGATCGACGCTCAGAAGCACCGAGCACGCAAGAGGGATGACTCCGGCAAGGAGACAGAGCGGCCATGGAATGCAAATCTCCTCCGAAGGTTTTACAGTTGATACAGTATGTACCACGCTACCTTTTGTATTAAAGTACCAAGACTTCGGGCCCCCCGAGACGAGCTCGGGGACTGCCCTCTTTTGTCTGCATGATAAAAATTATGCCTACAAGTATGTTACTCTTTGTCACGCCGCTTGGCACCGGGCTCGACAAGTCGGCCCGGGGACTTGCCGCCTTGCACTATGAAATGCTTCCTGCAGCCGGACAAGTAGTGTGTAACACCTAAACCGTCTTCTGTCAGAAGCCGCAGCTCGTAGAGCGACTGTATGGTGGGCAGAGGTAAGGTAGAATGGGTGTTCGCATGAAAAATAGCTAAGGACTCAAAGCGTAAAACATAGCTCAAGACGGCTTCTAGCCTTTCTCGCAAACCGACTCTCGGACAGTCGGATTGTCGTCTTCTATCAAACTTGCTCAAACAATCTTGAAATCGGCTAAGTACTTGCTTTCCCAAAGTAGCCTAGCACTTGATCCAGCAACAGTCCACAGGGCGGCTGTCCGATTGGCAAGGCAGGCAACTAAGAGAAAGCGGCAAAGGAAAAAAGCCAAAAGAACAATGAGCAAGAAAAGATAGATATATATATTTACATAACATAGGCCTTTGGCCGAATTGTCGAGTAGAGGTTCAAAATACACCCCACGGGTGGAATTGTGCAAATTAATAAGTTCTTCAAAGACCAGCGAAGCAGATAAAATAAAAGATACAGCGGCAGTTTAGGAGGCGGCAGACGGATTCGGGGGGTCGGAGGAGGCGCCAGCGTCAGGCATCGGGGCAGCCGGCTAGCTAGTCTCGGCTTGATCACCTCCGGCGGCAGTCGCACGCAGCTCGTTGCTGGAGGCGCGGTCGGGCTGAGGCTGGCCGTCTGCTCCGTCTTCTGGTGCCTCCGCCTCGCCTCCATCCTCCGCTTCGTCCTCTTCCTCGACGCTGGAGCCAATCACCTCCGCCGAGTCTTCGCCGTAGTCTGGGTTCATCACAAACCACTCCGGCGGTACCTCCTCGCCGTCTTCAGACCGCTCAGGGACGAAGATGCTGGTGTCGGTGTACTCGGCGATCGCCGCAGCATGTTTGACGAGGGCGTCTTCCGCAGCCGCCAGCTCCGGCTTGGTCTCCGACCGAAGCATGGCCAACCGGTCTAGATCCAGCCCCGGGTACCACGCCTTGATGAAGTCCAAGGCCCGGCGCGCTCCAGCCCGGGCCGAAGAGCCCTTCCAGGCCTCAAGACGACCAGCCGCGACCTCCAGCCAGTTGGCTGTCAGGCTGGCGGTGCGCGGAGCCTGCATCTCCGGCCAAAGGGTGGCAATCGCCTGGGCACCGACGCGCTGGAGCCGGCGCAGCATCCAGTGAGCCGGCCGGAGGCGAGCCTCGATGCTCAGGATGTGCTCGTCAAGAGTTCGGGGGGCATCGGTGGCGATCTCTGCGCCCTCCGCCCTCTGACCTTCACGGTCAGCCTCGATGGCTTGGATGGCGGCCTGCGACTGCCCAGGGAAGAAGTCTGCAAAGACACAAAGAAACGAAGAAGCTAGTCGAAAACCAGGAGTCGGCACGATTTAAATCAGCAGCTCGAGGAAAGAAAATAAAGAGACTCACCATCAACGATGTCTTCAATCTCATGGAAGCCAGAGGACAGCAGCGCCTCCTTGTCAGGCCAGGAGGAGCGCTCGCTCGCAAACTTGGCCAAGAGGGCGGTTTCCGTCTCCTCCGCCTCCCTCTGCGACTTCACAAGCAGCTCCTTTTGCTCTGCCAACTGATTGGCCAGCAGATCGCGCTCTGTGCCGAGCTTGCTGCACTCCTCCCCTTTGGCGCGCAGGGCGGAGTTGGCTTCGCTCAGCTGCTGTTGAAGAGCAGCGTTGGCTCCTGAAGGAAAGGAAGAAAGACAACAGTCGTCAATAAAGTAGGTCGCCGGGGAGATCCGGCCCGGCTGCTCAGCAGCCGGCCCGAATCTCGGGGACTACAGCCCGCGGGTGCGCTAGCGCGCCCCCGCAGAGAAGAAAAAAGGACTTACTCCGGCTCTCCGCCAAGTCGGCGGTCCGCTTGCCCAGCTCTTCAATGTTACGGTTGAAGGCAGTGATGCGGAGGTTGTGGTAATCCTGCGACAAGCATTTCAGACAAAGTTAGTACCTAGAAGTTCATCAATTGGAGTTCCGGGCCGCCTGCTCAGCAGCCGGCCCGAAACTCGAGGACTACACCCAGTGGGTGCGCTGGCGCGCCTCCACAGAGAGGAGCAAGAAAACAAAGACCAAAGAAAAAAAACATACCCGGATGGCTGCCCGCGACGCTAGGAACGCCTTGGTGCAACTCTGGAGAGCGTCGCCCTCAGCACAGAGCTTCGCCTGGACGTCCAGGAGCGCCCGGTTCAGCGGCCCTGTGCCGCCTTCTCGCACCCACCCAACAGGTGCGGCGCTCGTCGCTTCGGCGTCTGGGGCCGCCGAGCTGGCGGTGCCGGCTTCCAGGGGCGGGGTGCCAAAGTCGCCTTCTCCAGACGATGGCGCATTGGCGAGCCGAGTTGGAGGAGTAGCCTCGCCACGGCCTCGTCTTCGGTCGGCGGCACCGGAGGGTCCGTTGGCTGCTCGCCTTGCGCGCCTTCAGACGGCGGCGAAGGCGGCGGCGGAACGTTCGCGTCCGGAGTAGAGGGGTCGCCGCCTTCCCTCTCCTCGACGAGGTTCTCCCCGCCGGCTTCTCCAGTTGGCCCCGTGAGCTCCGGAGGCGGCGGCGCAGAGTTCAGCAGGGCGACGAGCAAGGCCCATTGGCGGCGTGCGGCTTCCTCACCCTGCTGTTTCGCCGCGGCGGCGGCTTCGGCCTCCGCTAATTTTTTCTTAGCGGAGGCCTCCGCCCTGTCGGCCTCCGCCTTCTCCAGGCGGAGGGCCTCTTCTTCGTTGCGCCTCTCCTGCGCATTCCGCTCCGTCACCTCCCAGAGGTCAGCAGCGGGGTCAATCCGCCGAGTGGTGGCGGACGTCTCCGCTGACCCCATGACGGAGGCGGCGGCGACCCGTTCAAGAGAGAGGGGAGCCCTGAAGAAAGAGGGGCAAGCAGAGACTCAGACAAATCATGAAGAAAGAATAAAACTTTGAAGACAGAATACTTACACGGAGACCAACGGCGGCTTCTTCACTTCCTTACGGAAGTGGATGGCCTTCGCGGCTGCCTCGTCCCGCCGGGTCGCCGCAGCCGAGCCCTTGGGCTTCTTCGGCCGACTGCCGAAAAAGGTCGGCACGGCCCTGCGCTTCTTCCCACCGCCTGGAGCGCCCGGCACGGCAGAAGAGCCCGCGCCAGGCTGGCTGGCTCCTGGCCGATGGTGAGGGGCGACTTCTCCCTCGGCGCTGTCTTCAGGCCAGTCGGCGAAGGTAGCCGAAGGCCTGAAGTCACCTGTTGTCCCTCCTCCTCCCTCGGCGTCGTCTTCCAGAGCCGCCGCCCCCAGATTGGGGTCGTCGATGTCGCCTCCGCCCAGTCGGCGAGGAACTCACGGGCTGGCCCCGAGGTGCCGGTTGGTGGGTGGAGAAGGGGATTCTAACCAAAGCCGACTGGTCAAAACAAAACTCGGCAAGAAGAAGACAATCTAAATAAAGAATAGAAAGGCGACTCACCACGGGCGGGGGGCTGGCGCGGGAGTACGGCTCCTTGCCGAATCGCCAGTCCTCCAGGAGCCTGCTATCCGAGAGGTAGTTCACCATGAAGGCCACCTCTTCGTGAGGCATGTCCTTGGTGCACATCCGACTCGGGTTGCGGTGCCCGCTCATCTGGCATATCATGTGAGGGCGGCCTTGGAGTGGGAGAAATCGGCACGAGACGAGGGCGGCCAGCAGGTCCGGACCAGTCAGACCCTCCGACTGCATCAGCACTCGGAGTCGCGTGATGGCGCCGGCTCCCGCAGGCGTCAGCGACCTGGCCCGATACGACCAGTTGGGCAGTCTCCCAGCCGGCGGGACGGCTTTGAAAGCCGGCAGATTGACCCAGTCGCCCCTCGTGGTGACATTCCTGACGTAGAAGTAGGATCTCTGCCACATCTTCACCGATTTTATCAGCGAGATGGAGGGGAAGGGGTTGTCGGCTCCTGACCTTCGCACGGCGATGAAGGCGCCGCATTGAGCTGGCATGCCCGCGGCCTGGGTGCTGAGCTTGGAGAAGAAGAACTCCCCCCAGAGCTCGACGGTGGGGAGGACTCCGAGGGAGCCTTCGCACAAGGCCACGAAGGCGGACAACAGCACCATTGTGTTGGGGGTGAGGTGGTGCGGCTGGAGGCCGTAGAACTCCAAGAAAGACCGGAAAAAGCTGCTCGCCGGTAGCCCCAGCCCGCGCAGGCAGTGCAAGCGGAAGATGACCCGCTCGCCCTCCTGTGGGGCGGGGGAAATCTCCCCCTCTGGCGCAACACGCACCTGCACGCGATCCTCACTAGGAAGCCAACGGGTCCGGCGGAGGAACTCAATGTGGTCTTCATGAACCTCGGAACCGTCCCAGGTGCCGTAACGCACTGGGGGAGGCGCGGCAGCGGAGGAAGAACTCATCGCGAGCTGTCACCACGGCGTTCGCCGGAGCTTGGGCGTGCGGCGGAGCGAGGAGGAGAGCGATGAGCAGCAAGGAGGAGGAGAGCGAGGATCAGCAAGGAGGAAGAGAGCGAGGGGTAGTGGGAAGGAGGGGCGCGCGTGCCCCCCTCTTCCCCCTACTTATAGCCCCGTGGGCTGCGAAGCCGAGGGGGCGGACGTGGGGATTTACTGCGCCCACAACCCCATGACCCCCACGATCCATGTAAAGTTACTGCGCGCAGTAACTCCACGGGAATCCCAACCGTCCACTGGGGCCGCAGCGGATCCGCTCGGGCGCCGAGGCGCGGTAGTGGCGGGCCCCGCCTGTGGGCCTGTCCTGTCGCGCGCGTGGGCTGGCAGGACGGCCTAGCCACGTGCCCCCGCATGACAGGCCAAGAACGGGCGTCGGCCTGGAGGCTTCGCTAGCACGCCACTTAAAATCCCGCTGGGACGTTGGAAATACCGAGCAAATCGAAATTGAGTGAAGTCCGAGTTGAGCAAGTCTGACTCCTTCTAGACGGCCTGACAGAAGTCAATCAAGACCATGTGTTGAGCACCCGTAAAGAGAAACTCCTGAGGCTTCTCAGCCAATCGTCCGTGGCGCCTCACCAGCTTCAGGGACTACTATCGTAGTAATGGGCCATGGGTAGGCCAACCCGAGTCCCGTAACCTTTCAAGACATCGGGGCAGGCTGCGCCCCTCAAGACCCCAGGGCGAAGAGCCATCTCCTGAGGAGTCGACGGCAGGGCGGCCGACTGCCCGCTCATGGCCGAGTTCCGGGGACGACTTCCAGAGAAGCCGGCTTTGGGGAGTCGGCCGGCGACTCTAGCAAACCCATGACCTCATCAAAGGGGACGGGGCAGAGGCGTGGCTACAGTGAAGCCCACTCCCGCCCCTTACCAAGGGCAGGCATGGCCACAGCATGCCATACCCGGGAAGATCTCCGTGCGGTGTGGCACTGTTGCCCGGCCGGCCCTGACATTAGCACCACAGTACCAAGTCCTGCGCCCACGACAGCTTGTCTGTACGGCCCGGAGGCAGCGGGGCCCACCAGTCAGCGAGACCTCGGGAGACGGCGGGAGAACCGCCAATTGGATCCTCGGGAGTCAGCCCAGGGGAGTCGGCAGAGCCCTCCCCCAGGACCCACGCGCCATTAATCAAGATGAGATGGGGAGTGGCCACAGTGATCGCCCGCCAGGCGGCGGGGCTGTTGCCATGACCCCTTGACCAAGCCTGCGTCATCAGAAGCACGGCTACAGTAATCAGCAGCCGGCAAGACCCGCCCGTGGCGGACGCGGCCTGTCGGCTCCGTACCAGACCAGTCAGCGGGCCCTAGCAGTCGGTGGAGAATTCGGAGGCACTAACGGATGGGCCCGCGCCCAGTCGAATTACCATTGTACCCCTGGGGGGTAGGCCTATATAAACCCCCTAGGGCACCCATGCAAAGGGTTGGATCCCAGTAGTTCTAGACCATACTAGATAGAAGGAGAGAGCTAGCCTTGCCCTCTTCTACCACCAGACACAGCTCAAGGAGCAACCGTGTAAACACTTGGCCATAGTGAACATGCGGAGACCCCGCAGAGTAGCAGTAGGGGTATTGAAGCTGGGTAAGATTCGCCGGTGTGCATGTCTTTGCCTCATCCTGTTTCCAGGCACCGGCGACGTTCTACTCGCCCCCACCATGATAAGCCATCCGTTGGCATATGTCGCACAAAACCCCCGACATCTTATTTGTGAGAAGCATATCCCCAAACCTGCCCCAAATGGGACAAAAAATTTATGACAGCATGTTGATGCTGCTCCATGGTAGCATGCCAAGTTTCATGAATTTCAGACGAGCTTTGGATTTACTAGAATTTAAAAACCAGCTATCTTAATGTTTGCGGCCGAGTGACTGTGGGAGGGTGTTTGACATTCATTCCCATTTCTTGCATGTGACCTAAGCATGCAACCAAGGACACAGATTTGATTTTTCAACCAATTTATATGCATTAGAGCTTGTGCATGTAGTTCAAATTTGAATTATGCACATAAATGCAATGAAAACTTAGTTAATGCATAAAAATGTCCAAACGAACCCCGAAAAGTCCAAAAAATTGACACAACACTCCTGTTGTTCTATATTGGCACGAGAAAATTCTTGAAAGAAATAAGAGGCAATGGATATCATTTCGTCCCCAAAGGTGGGACGTTCCCTACCGAAACTGTCACGCCTATTGTGAGAAGCTCTAGTTTGTGAGAAGGACATCCCCAAACCTGCCCCAAATGGGACAAAAAATTTACCACGACATGTTGATGCCGCTCCATGATAGCGTGCCAAGTTTCCTGAATTTCAGACGAGATTTGGGTTTACTAGAATTTAAAAACCAGGTATCTCAATGTTTGCGGCCGAGTGACCGTGGCAGGTGTTTGACATTCATTCCCATTTCTTGCATGGGACCTAAGCATGCACCCAAGGACACATATTTGATTTTTCAACCAATTTATATGCATTAGAGCATGTGCATGTAATTCAAATTTGAATTATGCACATGAATGCATTGAAAACTCAATTAATGCATAAAGAGTCCAAACGAACCCCGAAAAGTCCCAAAAATTGACACAACACTTTGTTGTTCTATGTTGACACGAGAAATTTTTTGAAAGCAATAAGAGGCAATGGATATCATTTCGTCCCCAAAGGTGGGACATTCCCTACCGAAACCATCACGCTTGTTGAGTGAAGCTCTGGTTTGTGAGAAGCATATCCCCAAACTTGCCCCAAATGGGACAAAAAATTTACGACAGCATGTTGATGCCGCTCCATGGTAGCATGCCAAGTTTCATGAAGTTCAGACGATCTTTGGATTTACTAGAATTTAGAAACCAGGTATCTTCATGTTTGCAGCCGAGTGACTGTGGGAGGGTGTTTGACATTCATTTCCATTTCTTGCATGGGACCTAAGCATGCAACCAAGGACACACATTTGATTTTTCAACCAATTTATATGCATTAGAGCATGTGCATGTAGTTCAAATTTGAATTATGCACATAAATGCAATGAAAACTTAGTTAATGCATAAAAATGTCCAATGAACCCTGAAAAATCCAAAAATTTGACACAACACTCCTGTTGTTCTATGTTGACACAAGAAATTTCTTGAAAGAAATAAGAGGCAATGGATATCGTTTCGTCCCCAAAGGTGGGACGTTCCCTACCAAAACTGTCACGCCTGTTGTGAGAAGCTCTAGTTTGTGAGAAGCACATCCCCAAACCTACCCCAAATGAGATAAAAAATTTACCACGACATGTTGATGCCGCTCCATGATAGCGTGCCAAGTTTCCTGAATTTCAGACGAGATTTGGGTTTACTAGAATTTAGAAACCAGGTATCTCAATGTTTACGGCCGAGTGACCGTGGCAGGGTGTTTGACATTCATTCCCATTTCTTGCATGGGACCTAAGCATGCACCCAAGGACACATATTTGATTTTTCAACCAATTTATATGCATTAGATCATGTGCATGTAGTTCAAATTTGAATTATGCACATAAATGCATTGAAAACTCAATTAATGCATAAAAAGTCCAAACGAAACCCGAAAAGTCCCAAAAATTGACACAACACTCCTGTTGTTCTATGTTGACACGAGAAAATTTTTGAAAGCAATAAGAGGCAATGGATATCATCTCGTCCCCAAAGGTGGGACATTCCCTACCGAAACCATCACGCTTGTTGTGAGAAGCTCTGGTTTGTGAGAAGCATATCCCCAAACTTGCCCCAAATGGGACAAAAAATTTACCACGGCATGTTGATGCCACTCCATGATAGCATGCCAAGTTTCATGAATTTCGGACGAGCTTTGGATTTACTAGAATAGAAAAACCAGGTATCTCAATGTTTGCGGCCGAGTGACCGTCGCAGGGTATTTGACATTCTTTCCCATTTCTTGCATGGGACCTAAGCACGCACCCAAGGACACAGATTTGATTTTCAACCAATTTATATGCATCAAAACATGTGCATGTAGTTCAATTTTGAATAATACACATAAATGCATTGAAAACTCAACTAATGCATAAAAATGTCCAAACGAACCCCGAAAAATCCAAAAAATTGTCACAACACTCGTGTTCTTCTATGTTGACACGAGAAAAGTTTGAAAGCAATAAGAGGCAATGGATATCGTTTCGTCCCCAAAGGTGGGACGTTCCCTACCGAAACCATCAGGCTTGTTGTGAGAAGCTCTGGTTTGTGAGAAGCATATCCCCAAACCTGCCCCAAATGGGACAAAAAATTACCACAGCATGTTGATGCCACTCCATGGTAGCATGCCAAGTTTCATGAATTTCAGACGAGCTTTGGATTTACTAGAATTTAAAAACCGGGTATCTTAATGTTTGCGGCTGAGTGACCGTGGCAGGGTGTTTGACATTCATTCCCATGTCTTGCATGGGACCTAAGCATCCAACCAAGGACACAGATTTGATTTTTCAACCAATTTATATGCATTAGAGCATGTGCATGTAGTCAACTTTGAATTATGCACATAAATGCAATGAGACTCAATTAATGCATAAAAAGTCCAAACGAACCCCGAAAAGTCCCAAAAATTGACACAACACTCCTGTTGTTCTATGTTGACACGAGAAAATTTTTGAAAGCAATAAGAGGCAATGGATATCATTTCATCCCCAAAGGTGGGACATTCCCTACCGAAACCATCACGCTTGTTGTGAGAAGCTCTGGTTTGTGAAAAGCATATCCCCAAACTTGCCCCAAATGGGACAAAAAATTTACCACGGCATGTTGATGCCCCTCCATGATAGCATGCCAAGTTTAATTAATTTCGGACGAGCTTTGGATTTACTAGAATTTAAAAACCAGGTATCTCAATGTTTGCGGCCGAGTGACCGTGGCAGGGTATTTGACATTCTTTCCCATTTCTTGCATGGGACCTAAGCACGCACCCAAGAACACAGATTTGATTTTCAACCAATTTATATGCATCAGAACATGTGCATGTAGTTCAATTTTGAATAATGCACATAAATGCATTGTAAACTCAATTAATGCATAAAAATGTCCAAACGAACCCCGAAAAATCCAAAAAAATTTCACAACACTCGTGTTCTTCTATGTTGACATGAGAAAAGTTTGAAAGCAATAAGAGGCAATGGATATCATTTCGTCCCCAAAGGTGGAATGTTCCCTACCGAAACCATCAGGCTTGTTGTGAGAAGCTCTGGTTTGTGAGAAGCATATCCCCAAACCTGCCCCAAATGGGACAAAAAAATTACCACAGCATGTTGATGCCACTCCATGGTAGCATGCCAAGTTTCATGAATTTCAGACGAGCTTCGGATTTACTAGAATTTAAAAATCAGGTATCTTAATGTTTGCGGCCGAGTGACCGTGGCAGGGTGTTTGACATTCATTCCCATGTCTTGCATGGGACCTAAGCATCCAACCAAGGACACAGGTTTGATTTTTCAACCAATTTATATGCATTAGAGCATGTGCATGTAGTCAAATTTTAATTCTCCACATAAATGCAATGAAAACTCGGTTAATGCATAAAAATGTCCAAACGAACCCCGAAAAATCCCAAAAATTGACACAACACTCCTGTTGTTCTATGTTTACACAAGAAAATTTTTGAAAGCAATAAGAGGCAATGGATATCGTTTCGTCCCCAAAGGTGGGACGTTCCCTACCGAAACCGTCACGCCTGTTGTGAGAAGCTCTGGTTTGTGAGAAGCACATCCCCAAACCTGCCCCAAATGGGACAAAAAATTTACCACGACATGTTGATGCCGCTCCATGATAGCGTGCCAAGTTTCATGAATTTCAGAAGAGATTTGGGTTTACTAGAATTTAAAAACCAGGTATCTCAATGTTTGCGGCCGAGTGACCGTGGCAGGGTGTTTCACATTCATTCCCATTTCTTGCATGGGACCTAAGCATGCAACCAAGGACACAAATTTGATTTTTCAACCAATTTATATGCATTAGAGCATGTGCATGTAGTTCAAATTTGAATTATGCACATAAATGCATTAAAACTCTGTTAATGAATAAAAATGTCCAAACAAACCCCGAAAAATCCCAAAAATTGACACAACACTGCTTTTGTTCTATGTCGACACGAGATATTTTTTGAAAGCAATAAGAGGCAATGGATATCGTTTCATCCCCAAAGGTGGGACGTTCCCTACCGAAACCATCAGGCTTGTTGTGAGAAGCTCTGGTTTGTGAGAAGCACATCCCCAAACCTGCCCCAAATGGGACAAAAATTTATCACAGCATGTTTGTCGGATCACAGGTTCTGGCAAACCCTTGAGAGGTTTGAACTCTGGGGTGCGCATGAAGAACACTCTTTCCATGACTCGCTCGCTCTAGGATTCCACGGCCTAGCTCGACGAACCCAAAGAACAAGGGACACGGGGGTTTATACTAGTTTGGGCCACCTTGCGGTGTAATACCCTACTCTAGTTTGCGGGTGGATTGCCTCGAGGGCCTGAGGATGAATTAGTACAATGGATGAACAGCCTCGGGAGGTGAGGTGTTCTAGAGCTAGATGAGCTGGTGGTTGGGAGGGTGATCTGAATGATCCATCCCCCTCCATGGTGGTGGCTAGGTCCTATTTATAGTGGCCATGATCCTCTTCCCAAATATTTAGGCGGGAAGTGATCCCGCAACGGCCAAGTTTGAAGGGGGTTCAACTAGTACAAGCTATCCTGACAAAAGTAATATTTGCCTGCCAAAGGTTCTGGTGGTGACGCTGGTGTGGGCTCTGCGATGACCTTCGTCCTGCCGTCCTACTGGTCTTGGTCTTGTTGCGCAGATATGGAAACCTTTGCCTGATGCCTCGGGACTCCTCACCTATGCTTGCCTCCTTAGCATGAAAGAGGAAACTGGTACACTGCGCCCACCTGGCCTTGGTCGTCATGGCTCACGTCACGCAAACCTTGCGAGGTGCCCCTTGCATAGATATCTTCGGCCCTCGGGAGCCAGCCTAATGCGGCTGCCCCCAGGGAGGTCTTGGTGTCATCCGCCTCACGAGACTTGGCCCCTCGCGAGGATCTTGAGTTGTCGTTGCTGGAGCTGGGCCTTACCGGGCCGTTGATGGAGCCACGCTTCGGGCCGCAGGCAAGCAAGTCTGGGTACCCCTGTTCCCAGGACTCCGACAGCAGCCCCCGGGCCCAAGGCGCGCTCGAGCTTGGCTTCAAGGCGAAGCCAAAGGGCAAGTGCGGAGCGCCATGGGCCCTAACCGCCTGTGGCCTTGGTCGACGCGTGGAGATTGATGGGAGGTGGGCGCCTCCGCTTTCCCACGCTTCCTCGGCAACCGTTCGACTTGACGAGACCCTGCTGCATGCAAAAGAAAATCATCAGTGCGCGCGATCGTGGAGGCCGGCGGTTGGCCTCCCCCAGGCTATAAATGAGGAGAGGGGCAGAGCCCCCTCGCTCATCTCTGCCGGATCATGGATTCCGGCAAAGCCTTGAGGTTCGAACACTAGGGTGCGCACGAAGAACTCTCTCTTCCTCGCTCACTCTCGCAATGATCTCTAGGCCTAGCTCGCCGAATCCAAGGAACAAGAGACACGAGAGTTTATACTCGTTCTGGCCACCGTTGTGGTGTAATACCCTACTCCAGTGTGGTGTGGTGGATTGCCTCGTAGGCTGAGGATGAACTAGTACAAGGGATGAACAGCCTCCTGAGGAGATGTGTTCTTGAGCTCGGTGAGCTTGTGTGTTTGAGGATGGTCCCAAGGATCCGTCCCCTGCTAAGGTGGTGGCTAGTCCTATTTATAGAGGCCCTGGTCCTCTTCCAAAATGTTTAGGAGGGAAGGGATCCCACAACGGCCAATTTCGAAGGGAGACAACTAGTACAAGTTATCCTGACAAAAGGTGGTCTTCGCCTGCCAAAGGCTCCGGTGGTGACGCCGTCGTGGGCTCCGCGGTGACCTCCATCCTGCCGTCCTGCTGGTCTTGGTCTTGTTGCACCGATATGGAAACCTTTGCCTGATGCCTCGGGACTCCTCGCCTGTGCTTGCCCCTTTAGGACCAAAGAGTAAACAAGTACTCTGCGCCCGCTGGCGCCCGCCTGGCCTTGGTCGTCAAGGCTCATGTCACGCGGACCATGCGAGGTGCAACTTGCATAGATATCTCCGCTCCTCGGGAGCTAGCCTAGGGAGGACGCCTCGGAGGAGGTCTTGGTGTCGTCCGCCTCGCGAGGGTCTTGAATTGTTGCTGGTGAAGATGGGCCGTACCAGGCCGTTGGATGAGCCACGCCCTGGGCCACAGGAAGCCAAGTCTGGGTACCCCCGTTCCGAGGACGCCGACAGTAGCCCCCAATAGCCTGTGGCCTTGATTGACGGGTGGCGATTGATAGGTCATGGGCGTCTCTGCTTTCCCACGCTGCCTTGGCAACTGCCCGACTGACAAAAGGCTGGTGCATGTCACAGTGCCTTCATTGCCTCCCTTCATCTTGCTCCAGATCCCCTTTCTTGCTTCTCTCCCCCAAAGACTCCAGATCCACGCCAATTTCCCTTCGATCCTGCAATCGATGGCGTCCGGTAAGGCAAAGCCCGCTCCTTCGCCCACCTGGTACGAGCCGGCTCTGAGTGCGCCCAGCGTTTCGGAGAAGAACGTTGCAACCACGCTCCTGATGATGGCAGAGGGCAGCAACGAGAAGGGGAAGACTGTGCTCCGGGTTGGCTCCGCCGAGCCGGAGGCCTCAAAAAGCACCTTCTACCCCTTCTTCATGAGTAGCGTCGTCACAGCGCTGGTCCCTCCCTTCTTTGATTTCTTCTATGCCGTCTGAGGGAGTCCTGGATTAGGGGGTCTCCGGACAGCCGGACTGTTAGACTTCGTCTCGTGTCCGGATGGGACTCTACTTGGCGTGGAAGGCAAGCTAGGCAATACGGATATGGATATCCCCTCCTTTATAACCGACCTTGTGTAACCCTAACCCTCTCTGGTGTCTATATAAATCGAAGGGTTTTAGTCCATAGGACAACAACCTCAAAAGACAATCATACCATAGGCTAGCTTCTAGGGTTTAGCCTCTCCGATCTCGTGGTAGATCTACTCTTGTACTAACCATATCATCAATATCAATCAAGAAGGACGTAGGGTTTTACCTCCATCGAGAGGGCCCGAACCTGGGTAAAACATCGTGTCCCCTGCCTCCTGTTACCATCCGGCCTAGACGCATAGTTCGGGACCCCCTACCCGAGATCCGCCGGTTTTGACACCGACATTGGTGCTTTCATTGAGAGTTCCTCTGTGTCGTCGCCGTTAGGCTTGATGGCTCCTACTATCATCGATAGCGATGCGGTCCAGGGCGAGACTTTTCTCCCCGGACAGATCTTCGTATTCGGCGGCTTTGCATTGCGAGCTAACTCGCTTGGCCATCTGGAGTAGATTGAAAGCTACGCCCCTGGCCGTCAGGTCATATTTGGAAGTTTGAACTACACGGCTGACATCCGCGGAGACTTGATCTTCGACGGATTCGAGCCATAGCCGGGCGCGCCGCACTGTCACGACGGGTATGACCTAGCTCTGTCGCTGAATAGTACCCTAGAGGCCGCGCCCACATCAGCTCCGACCCTTAGCTCGAAGCCAACTGCGCCAATCGAGGACGGGTGGCTAGACACCGCCTCAGGGGCTACAGTCTCAACGGCGATCGAGCCGAACACCAGCCTAATCCTCCGCGAAGCCCGTGACTCCAAGGTGTCGGACTCTTTGCTGGACTCCGAACCGTCCGCGCCCCTGCCAATCGAATCCGATTGGGCGTCGATCATGGAATTCACCACCGCGGATATCTTTCAGCACTCGCCCTTCGGTGACATCCTGAATTCACTAAGGTCTCTCTCTTTGTCAGGAGAGCCCTGGTCGAACTATGGCCAACAGGATTGGGATGCGGACGACAAAGAAATTCGACGCCCACCCACCACCCACTTCGTAGCCACTGTCGATGATTTAACCGACATGCTCGACTTCGACTCCAAAGACATCGACAGTATGGACGACGATGTCGGAAACAAACATGAACCAGCGCCTATAGGGCACTGGAAAGCCACCTCGTCATATGACATATACATGGTGGATACACCCAAATAAGGCAATGGCAACGAGATAGCGGAGGATGACCCCTCCAAGATGCAACCCAAGCGCCGACGTCAGCGGCGCCGCTCTAGGTCCCGCCAAAGCAAAGGTGGTGATACCGGCACAGGAGATAATAACACTCCGGATAGTGCCAAAGACAACAACATTCCCCTCCAGCAAGATTCAGAGCAGGAGGATGGAGGAGCCAGCTCTCCTGAGAGAGCAGCAGATGGAGAGGAGGAGGGTGACAATTACATGCCCCCATCCGAAGACGAGGCAAGCCTCGGCAACGATGAATTAGCTGTACCAGAGGATCTCGTCGAACAAGAGCGCTTCAAGCGCCGACTTATGGCCACGGCAAATAGCCTGAAGAAAAAGCAGCAGCAGCTTCAAGCTGATCAAGATCTGCTAGCTGACAGATGGACTGAAGTCCTCGCGGCCGAGGAATATAAACTCGAGCGCCCCTCCAAGAATTACCCAAAGTGTAGGTTACTACCCCGACTGGAGGAAGAAGCGTATGATACGGCTGATCGGCCACCTCGGGGCCGCGATAGAGAGGCATTCCAGCCAAAAGCTCAGCCTCCACCCCGATGCCATTCAAATAAAAAGGCATGGGGAGATACGCCAGACCTGTGAGACATATTGGAGGACAAAGCAAAGCATGCAAGATCAATCTATGGATCACGAGGGCGCACTACTCTGCAAGACGATAAACGTAACGCCGGATACAGCAAAAGCAAATCCGGTCGGGCAGAACACAGCGGGCAAGACCCTTTTGAGCTGCGTCGCGATATAGCCCAATACAGAGGCGCCGCACACCCCTTATGCTTCACAGACGAAGTAATGGAACATCAATTCCCAGAAGTTTTCAAACCTGTAAATATTGAATCATACGACGGCACAACAGATCCCGCAGTATGGATCGAGGATTTCCTCCTCCACATCCACATGGCCCACGGTGATGACTTACAGGCCATCAAATACCTCCCACTAAAGCTGAAAGGACCAGCGTGGCATTGGCTTAACAGCTTGCCAACAGACTCCATTAGCTGTTGGGAAGATCTGGAAGCCGCATTCCTCGACAACTTTCAGGGAACTTATATGCGACCACCAGACGCCGATGACTTGAGCCACATAATTCAACAACCAGAAGAATCGGCCAGGCAATTCTGGACTCGGTTCCTTACAAAGAAAAATTAGATCGTCGATTGTTCGGATGTAGAGGCCTTAGCGGCTTTCAAACACAACATCCGAGATGAGTGGCTAGCCCGGCACCTTGGTCAGGAAAAGCCAAAATCTATGGCAGCTCTCACGACGCTCATGACCCGCTTTTGTGCGGGAGAAGACAGCTGGCTGGCTCGCAGTAATAACATATCAAAGAACCATGGTACCCCGGATACCAAGGACGGCAATAGCAGGTCACGTCGCAAAAAAAATAGGCGCCACATTAGCAGCGAAAATACCGAGGATACGGCAGTCAATGCCGGATTCAAAGGCTCTAAACCCGGTCAGCGGAAAAAGCCATTCAAACAAAGTACGCCGGGTCCATCCATCTTGGACCGAATACTCGATCGCTCGTGTCAAATACACGGCACCCCAGACAAGCCAGCCAATCACACCAACAGGGATTGTTGGGTGTTCAAGCAGGCCGGCAAGTTAATTGCCGAAAACAAGGACAAGGGGCCGCATAGCGATGACAAGGAAGAACCCCGGCAGCCGCACACCGGAGGTCAGAAGAGGTTTCCCTCGCAAGTGCGGACGGTGAACATGATATACGCAACCCACATCCCCAAGAGGGAGCGGAAGCGTGCGCTCAGGGACGTATATGCATTGGAGCCAGTCGCCCCAAAGTTTAACCCTTGGTCCTCCTGTCCGATCACCTTCGATCGCAGGGACCACCCCACTAGTATCTGTCACGGAGGATTTGCCGCACTGGTCCTAGACCCAATCATTGATGGATTTCACCTCATTCGAGTCCTTATGGATGGCAGCAGCAGCCTGAACCTGCTTTATCAGGATACAGTGCGCAAAATGGGTATAGACCCCTCAAGGATCAAACCCACAAAAACGACCTTTAAAGGCGTCATTCCAGGTGTGGAGGCCCATTGCACAGGCTCAATTACACTGGAAGTGGTCTTCGGATCCCCGGATAATTTCCGAAGCGAAGAGTTAATCTTCGATATAGTCCCGTTCCGCAGTGGTTATCACGCGCTGCTCGGGCGAACTGCATTTGCTAGATTCAATGTGATACTGCATTATGCATACCTCAAGCTCAAGATGCCAAGACCTTGTGGAATTATTATAGTCAATGGAAACACAGAGCGCTCTCTCCGAACAGAGGAGCACACCGCGGCCCTCGCAGCAGAAGCGCAAAGCAGCCTCTCAAGGCAATCACCTAGTTCGGCGCTTCAAAGCCCGGACACCTTCAAGCGCGCTCGGGGCAATCGGCAAATAGACCGCCTGGCGCGATCTGAGCTCGCGTAGCAATACGGCGGCCACCCCAATCCCAGCCCAATGGTGAAACTCGTGCCGCGCATACATAATTATGCATTAAAAATACCATGGGTACAGGTGGGGTGGGGGGCACAACTGCGGCATGCCCCGAGATGCGGCCTAAACCGCACTAGGGGCTTCCCGTTTGGTTATTTTTCTTTTTTTTTCAGGACCTTAATCTCTGGAAACACTGTCCGGTAGCACTATTTCCGAACACATGATGCAGCAACCAAGGAGGCAGACAGCTACGTCATACCACGGAATTCCCAGGTGGATTACAGTAACGAGCGAAATATTCGATTTAATATCATTCCTCAGCTTGCCCTTGGAAGGGACATAGTCCTACTCTTTGCTTACCGCACTATCTATATCACTCTGCTTTAACGCAATTTTTTAATAAACAATGCATGACATTACGACTATTATTGCATTCTTGTTATATATATGTGTGTGTGTGTGTGTGTTCATTAATGACGCCTTGCAACCGTACACCTTGGTACGGCTAATACACCAAGGGCTTACGTACCTCACAATACGGTGTGAAAAGTCCGAACACTTTCACAAGTGCGGCACCCCGAACTTATAGCATTATATGCATCAGCTCCGAATCATGTCTTTGGTCAAATGTTGGGTTTGCCCGGCTCCTATGTTTTGGTACCTTACATTCCACTCTATCGGCTAAGGTAGTGCTAGGAGAACTACTGTGATTGTGCCCTGGTTCTGCAGGGTTTAGCACCTCAGTAGAGAAAGCTAAAACTGACTGTCATGATAAGGTGAGAGACTGGTCGCTGTTCGGCGAGGTTTTCGAGTCCCTAAAGAATTATGCCTCTTAGAGCGAGGGGCCGGCCCTGTCCGGCTTAAAGGCGTGTATTGCGCCCCAAATACGGCCTTCCGAATACCAAGGGCTTCGCCGAAATTTAAAATTATAGAATTCTATGGCTAAGTGAGAGTGATAAAGCATTATCAGTCTGGTTGCCTTGTTCGTTGTGCTGAGCACCTCCCTCGAAGGACCCAAACATGGGAACAAGAGTGCTCAGGTTTATCCTGAACACCCCAGCACTCGTGGCATGGGGGCAGAAGCCGAGGACTAGCCATCTCTTAGATTGGATAAACAGCCAAACAGAAGGTAATATTTTAAATTCAAACAAGCGTTGCAAAGCGCATATGAAACAAGTTTTCATAAATACAGGATAAAACGAGCAAGTCTCACTCAAATATTACATCTTTGGAACACTCGTCCGCTATGAGACGGGCACCCGGCAGAACACCCTCGTAGTACATCTCGGGGTGGCGGTGCTCCTTGCCCTCCGGCGGCCCCTCCTTGATCAGCTTCACGGCGTCCATCTTGACCCACTGCAATTTCACACGGGCGAAAGCCTGGCATGCACCTTCAATGCAGACAGATCGCTTGACGACCTCCAGCCGCGGGCAGGCATCCACAAGCTGCCTCACCAGGCCGAAGAAGCTGTTCGGAAGGGCGTCACCAGGCCACAGTCGGACTATAAAGCTCCTCATGGCCAGATCGGCCGCCTTATGTAGCTCGACCATCTGCTTCAGCTGGTCGCTCACTGGCACTGGGTGTTCAGCCTCAGCATACTAAGACCAGAACAGCTTCTCCGTTGAGCTTCCATCCTCGGCCTGGTAAAATTGTGCGGCATCGGACACGCTGCGGGGCAAATCTGTGAATGCTCCTGGAGAGCTCCGGATTCGGGTAAGTAATCGGTAATTTACTTTTACATGCTTGCTTTGCATATAGAAAGCCTTACCCGCCGCTATCTTCTTCATCGCATCGATCTCTTGGAGGGCCTTTTGGGCTTTGGCCTTGGCACTTCTTGAGCTCTCGAGGGCCGCGGCAAGCTCAGACTCCCGCGTCTTTGAGTCAAGCTCCAACGCCTCGTGCTTCGCCACGAGAGCCTGGAGCTCTTCCTGCACCTCACCCACCCGAGCCTCGTACTTCTCTCACTTGGTGCGCTCCTTGGCCGCGTTATTTTCGGCCTTGGTTAGCACTTGCTTCAGGGTCGCCACCTCGGTCGTGGCCCCTGGCAAATATATGTTGATCCTGTCATTTTGCAATCGCGTCTTCTTTTATATATACATATCTATAGACAGGGTATTAATTACCCTTGTTCTCCTCGAGCTGCCTCTTGGCAAGGCCGAGCTCTTTCCTGGACCCCTCGAGGTCCCGCTTCAGTACGGCGGACGCCAACAACGAAGCCTGCATATGCATATTGACATACTTATATTAGACTCCTGCTATATTATTTGATCCTCTGTTCGGCTTTTCTTTGTGAACACCGAACAAAGCATCAGGGGCTACTGTCTATGCAGTAATATTTCTACTACATTTTAAAACACTTACCTCAAAGCCTGTTAGAAGGCTGGCACAGGCTTCGGTCAATCCGCTCTTGGTGGACTGAACCTTCT